>NC_141549.1:55240000-55480000 GCF_021556685.1 Rattus norvegicus | reverse complement strand
TACTCTGTGGTAGAAGACCTCTAGAGAAGAAATTAATCTCTGCAGTGTGTGTGGGTATCCATGGGGACTATTTAATTTCAACTCCAGAATTACTGCCAAGTAAATAGTCTATTATATAAACAAAATATAGAATTCTGTTGCTTGAAAAAGTAATTTTAAAAGAAATGTCCTGGGCTGGTGAGGTCTTAAGCGAACAGGAATCCTGTGCACTTTCAGTCAAGGTGTCAATTAACACAACCTCTCAGAAGTAGCACAACCTCTCAGAAGTAGCACGTGCCAGCACATTGCACAAGGGTTGGCAGCAAAAAGCCGCAGGTCCTGGTTCTGTTTCTCTTACATAGTGATTGTATGAGTTTGGTCCAGGTTAGCCCCTTTAGCCTCATATTCATCATCTTTAAATAGATTTAACGATAGTAATGATAGCATTAGGAGATGGCAGCACAGAGTTGAGCACACTGTCAGCATGAATACAGTTGGCTGCATTGTTTGTTTTTGGTTTGGTTGTTTGGGCTTATGTTTATTTGCTTGGTTGCTTTTGAAAAGGGTTCTCATCCAGTCTCTGTGTAGCCCAGGCTGACCTAAAATGATTGCTTCTCTTGCAAGCCACAGCCTCCCAGGGGTATATGCCACCATGCTGAACTTGATTAGTCCTTTTAATAGTGTGATTTGCCCGTCCAAACCAAAGCTCTTAAACATTTGCTTCTAACCAGGGAGTTCCACTTTTAGGAATTCGGCCTTAGGAAATAATTACTGACCCACACAATGATTTAACTACCAGAACACTATGGAATTCCAGAGTCCTAATTCTGAACATCAGTGTGTGCCTTGAGTCCTTCAGCCAGAGCCAGGAGGGACAAACTGTCTCCTCGGAGACCCTACACCAGATGTGTGGAGCCTTAGCCTCTCTGAGAGGAACCTGAAGGTGTGATTAGGAGACTATGGCTCTTGATGACATTATGATCTTAATTATGTAAATGATACTATCAGGAATGCTGGAAATTTGGGGAATAAAACATGTTTAAAATAATCTTGAAGCTTCTGTGTAAGCTGCCAGTTTGAGGGTTTTCTCATCTCCAGTGAAGAAATGCGGTCCGCTGACAACAATAAATTAATGAGATTAGCCCCAGAGCAGTGTTTACTTGGTGAGACTCCTTAAACCCTCTGTATTAAAATCCACTCGCCTGTTTGATAAACACACAGATTCCTGCGTCTACGAGAGCTGCTAACTCGGAATCGTGGACAGGGGTGCAGAAGCTTCTACTTTCCTTAAAGCAGCAAGAGTAAAGCAGGCGGAAATGGGTTTTTGTTTAACAGAGGTGAAGGGTAGGAGTCCATCCAGGGGAGCATCGCCAGTCTGCTCAGTTCCGCCTTGGCCATGGTTGTAAAGAAAAGCCAAACCAAAGATGATTTCTTCAAAGGAAAAGCTAAGACTCCACCGTTTTAGTTCACTCTGCTGTCCTGTAAGAATACACCAGGTCATTTCGCATATGCCATCTAGCTATGTCTGCATCTGTTTCTGACCATGTACATTTACAGGATTTGATCGCTGCGTTTGTTCCTAGAGCTTCAATCATAAAGAACACACATATAAGCCTTTCATTCTTTGAGGGGCGCTTTCTTATAAACTCTTATATCCCTGACAAAACGCAACAGCTGTCCAGCCTAGCTCTTACAAGGGTCGCATTTCGCTCTCCCTCTCTCTCCCCTCCACTCTGTTCATGGGAGTAAGCCTTGAATTTATTGTCACAGATGAAAGCAGCTGAGAGATGGACTTTCAGAGGCAAACACCGCCTGTTCTACAGCAAACTGTTCTACGGAGCACAGGAATCCCTTGAAGCTTCCTTCTAGGTTGTCACACACTTCTCGTTAGATTGGAGAGTCGGGTAACTTTCTCACTTCTGTATCTCTTTTTTTTCCAGCCAATTTCAAAAAGAAGGATGTGGGGACATCTCAGTTACCCAGACTCTAAGATTCTGGGGCTACTAACAGCAAACAGAGCTCCTCTCCAGGGCAAGCTCCATAGACAGTGGCTCAGAAATCAAGTGCTAAAGAAAGACGATAGCTCAAGAAAACTTCTGGTAGATGACCAAGAAGAATGTACTCACTCCAGCATACAAAAAGCTTCGTGTTTGTGTGTGTGTGTGTGTGTGTGTGTGTGTGTGTGTGTGTGTAAGTCAGAGAACTACCTCAGGAGTCACCCATTCTGGCTTTTGACACAGATCTGTCACTAGAACCTAAGGCTTGCTGATTGAGCTAGGCTGGTGACTAGTTGCTGTATGTAGTTTTCTTTTTCCTTTGGATATTTTATGTATTTACATCTCAAATGATATCCCCTTTCCCAGTTTCCACCTCTCCCATCCCCTCCTCCTGCTTCTATGAGGATGCTCCCCCTCCCACCCACCCACTCCTACCTCACTGTCCTGGCATTCCCCTACACTGGAGCATCAAGCCTTCACAGGACCAAGGGCTTCTCCTATTGGTGCCAGACAATGCCATCCTCTGCTACATATGCAGCTGGAGCCATGGGTCCCTCCGTGTGTACTCTTCGGTTGGTGGTTTAGTGCCTGGGAGCTCTGGAGTGTCTGATTGGTTGATATTGTTGCTCTTCCTATGGGGTTGTAAACCCTTCCAGATCCTCCAGTCCTTTCTCTAACTCCTCCACTGGGGACCCCGTGCTCAGTCCAATGGTTAGCTGCAAGCATCCTCATCTGTATCAGTAGGGCTCTGGCAGAGCCTCTCAGGAGACACCCATATCAGGCTCCTGTCAGCAAGCACTTCTTGGCATCAGCAATAGTGCCTGGGTTGGTGGCGGCTTATGGGATGGATCCAAAAGGCACGCTTGTTCCTGGCTGGGTGCCAGGAACGGCTGTCCCACCCAGCTCCCACAGCTAGCTTTGCCAAACTTCTAACAACCGCCCTGTTTCTGTGCCCTTTGTCCTGCCTACCTGAGTCGCCACAGACGGAAAACACCAAAAAGCCTTAATATTTTAAAGCCATCCAGATAACACAACTTCTGCGCGAAGAATTTCTTGCCCCATCCTCCTTCGCCTCCGCAGCTGCCTGCAGAAGCTACAAACTATCCGTCCGGTAGAGTTACATGTCCGCTACTTCCTCTCTGCTCCACAGCCTGCTCTGAATTCCCAGTCTTCTCTCCATTCCCTTCTCTTCCTGTCTGGCCCGGAACTGCCAGCTTCACCTAGCGATTGGCTTCTGCCATCTTTATTGACCAGTTAAAATAGGGAGAGGGTTCACATGGAATCACGTGAGTACGTGTTCCCCTCATTGGGGCAGCCCCTCTTAAGGAAGCGGAAATAGCATCAAAATACAACCAGCACCAGGGCAATCCACAACAGCTCGTGATTCCCATGGATCTACCTATCCCACCAATGCGGTGCTGGGATTACAGGTATGTAGCTCTGTATCCAGCATATTTTAACAAGGATTCTGGGATATTGAACTCATGTCTTCATACTTGTAAGGCAAGCATTTTTCCAAATGAGACATCTTCCCAACTCTTGGCCACCGATTTTGAGTGTGTGTGTGTGTGTGTGTGTGTGTGTGTGTGTGTTATTATTCCACATGCATTGAAGACTACAGGAGAGATAGTTCAATTGGTAAAATCTTTACTGCACAAGGACTGGAACTTGATTGCTGTCACTCACATAAAAATCAGTCATGGTGACACGCACTTTCAACCCCAGCATAACAGAGGTAAGAGCGGGAGGGTCCTTGAGGCTTCCAGGCCATCCAGATGAACCAAAGCACATGTCCTAGGAAGACTTCTTCTCAAACAACAAGATGGATGGAGTCTGAGGGCCACATCTAGTGTTGTCATCTGGCCTCATGTACATGCGTGGGCGTGCACACACACACACACACAGGTTTACACATACATACATATGTATCTAACCATGTGCACCTACACATACTTAAACACATCTCACCCATTCCGTTTGCATTAATTATAAAAGACAAAATTTTTTTAATCAGAACACTACTTTCCTTTTAAATTCTAACATCTAAAACCTATAAATAAGAAATAAGAAACTACATTTTTATTCATCTTGGTTAACTAGGCACAGACTGGTTCCATCCATCTCTCTTATGTCTGTTTTTTTTTCCCATCCACATACTTTCTACATGCAAACTCCCCACATGTAAACAGGCAAGATCCTCTGATGAGATTTCTGGGCAGTGGAATTTCCTCTCTTCTCTGTAACCTATCCTGTCCACATGCTTCTCAGAGTGCTGCCGTTCCTGATGTTTTATAAAGGACATTAAGTTTCTATCCAGTGTTTACTTCTCTCTTCCACAAGGGCAGGAGGCCAGATTCTTAGCCTAGGAGAGGGAGAGAGATACTGCCAGGAATCAGGGACATAAAAGAAAGAGAAGATCCCCACAAGATCATGAACTTGAGAATACTAGAGCAGAGATGGCCTGAGAGAATAGAAAAGAGAAGTGTTAGAGTTAAGAAGCAGCGTGAATAGTCAAGAGAAATGTTTAGGAAATACAGCCAACACTGGGCAGATATTTCCAAAACCTAGACCCCTAGCACCTGCATCCAGAGCTCTCTGCAACCCTCTGGGGAAAGCTGAGAAGGAACATTTATCCCATATTCTTACTCTATCCTCTGGGCATTCTGTGGAAGGTATTTTGTTTTCAATGATTTCATTAACCCAATAACCTACAGTCCCCATTTATTAATTTAAAATGAAATGAATTTAATGTTCAATGTGAAGTAGAAGAGGGTTTTTTTTTAACCCAGAAAATAACACTTTGACATACATGCATTTTTTACCAAGGTACTCTTGTAATTAGAGCCTGTCTTGATTTAATTGAGAAGAAATTCTGTCGCTAAGCACAAAATAGGAGTCGATACAGGAGCACGAGGGGTGAGGAATGAGAAAGGGCAAACCAAAGGTGTATGCACAAGACACACTTGACTGGTTCAGGTTTACCCCGGGCCTGCCTGTCTCCCTGCTGATGGTGATGGGAGATGTATAAAAACACTTCCAGGGTTTCATATTAGGCATGGCAGACAATGCAGTGTATTGCCCTGAATTCTACCCAGCCTTTTAAGGATGTGGCAGATGCATCTACCCTGTTGGATTGGTACTGCCCACTAACTCAGAAACCTGCTACAACCTCCCACATCTCTTTACAAAGAGTCGGGTGCTGTGTGATAGCTATCTGGACACTCTCTTGTCTCTTTACCCTCCCCATCTTTTCAACTTCTCTATGCACCTCCAGCCGCCTCACTAATACTCACCCGATCCCAAAACCAAGTTTCCTACTGAGCTTCTCATGTTGCCCTAGATAGGAAACCCAGTCCCATGATTTCATTTATAACCTTTATGCCCCAAACACCTTAACCCGAGTCTTCCTCCAGGGGTCCTCTCATGAGTTCAAGACCCCAATATTCAATCAGCACTCACACACTCTCATGTGCCTCCAGCAGTTGTTTCCAACATCAATATCTACTATTCACCGTCCACTGAAGGCTGTGTTCTCCCGCTGAGAATAGGGCAATTCTACCACAGCCACCTAGCTTAGAAACCCAGGAATTAACCTGGACTTTTTCATTTCTATTCACATGACTTTCCTACACACATCCATTTAAAAAAAAGGGGGGGGGGAACACTCAGTCCTGTCATATTAGAATAACTCTCCATTTCACTGATTCTAGCTGCTTTCTCCAGAAAAAAAGAAAATCACATCTTTCCTCTGCTAAAGCTTCTAAGTGGTGTTTCTCTTATTTCTTTCTGTTTTCTTTAACTTAGACTGCAAAGATCCAGAATGTTCTGAGAAACGCAGAGCTCGCCAAGCCAATATCCTGCTTAATTTTCTGCAATAGTGTGCCGGGGCTTTCCAGTTACTCACAGGTCTAAATGCAAAATCCCTAGGGTTTCATGGAAAAATGACTCCCCTTAACCCTTAAGTGAAAGCTTCTCTTTCCTTACCAAAATTACTTCCAACTCACATTTTCCTCACACGTTTGATTGTATCAAGCTCTGGCTTATCTCCTTGCTTAGCATCTAGATATTTCTTTCAGCTTGAACCTGGCCTGGCCACTTCTTAGGGGTGATAATAGAATTTATTGTTAAAAACAAACAGGAAAGTAATGGTTTGAATGCATCCCTCGACATTCATATTCATTAAGTTGGAACAAATTCTGCAGTTCTGTATTATGAAGAAACAGGGCTTTGGCTGAAGGCTTCATCTTCCTGGGCGGGGTCAGCACCACAAAGGGCAAGAATAAAGTAGCTGTGTCCTTCTGATGACACTGGCTGTCAGCCTGACAAGAAGATTTATGTGGGCGCCCATGTTGAATGCAGATTTATTCATAATAGCCAAGATATAGAAATAATATAACTGTACCTAACAGAACAGTGGGTAAAGAGAGTGTGCTAAACCTGAACACAGAAACACAAGAGTGTACCAGGATAGAGGAATAGAGAAAATGGGGAAACGGAGATCAAATGGCAGAGTTTCTGTTACAGAGTATGGGCAGTTACTAGGATTCAGTTATTAGAGTCAAGCTGACACACCATGAAGACTACAGTTAATACTGTTTCATCATTGGCTGAATATATAGGAAGAGAATAAATTGTTATGTGCTGTCTCTGGTAGAGGCCAGTTGATAGAGATGGCAACGTGTTGACATCACTACTTCATTACCTGTACAGACATTCAAACATCACATCATAAACCTTACCTACGGGCAATGATAAAAAGAAGATATAATGTGGATACACAATGTGATACATACAGTCTTCCAAAACCAGGAAGCCCTGTTATTTGTAACAACTTAGACAGTGTGGAAGGCCTGTGGTAAGTGAAATAAGTCAGACACATAAATATAAATGCTGCATGATTTTGAATATTTTCTATGTATTCTAAAGAAATCACAACTGTAGAAACAGGAAGTGGAATTGTGGGAAGACATGAAATTAGAGAGTAATAGAAAAGATGTTGATCAAAGAGTACAAAGTTGCAGTTATGCAAAAGAAATGAATTCAGGAGATTAAAGTAAAACATGATGGTGTAGTTATTAATGTGCTGCAACCTAGAAGATTACTGTGAGAAACTATAAATGTTCTGATGACAAGAGAATGTAAGTGTGTAAGGTGCTAGGTATGTTAGCTCACTTTCTTTAATCTGTTCACGGCCTATACATCTATCTGAAGGCCATGTCATAGACTGTAAATATATACATGTTTTAACAACAGTACCTTTATCCAACATGGCGTGTTTGGGAAATGTGATTCCCCAGCTCTCAGACAAGTGACATCCCTAAGAACGGCGAGTTTCTTTTGCCAAATCCATGCTCACCCCACTTAACCCTGGAACACAACCTAGAGTCTGTTGAACATAGCAATGTGGATGGCTAAAACAGAACAGGTAAGTGACCTAGATCTGAGTCAGTAAAAGTCTGGGCCTTGCTGCTGGAGAGAGATGGATGGCTCAGGGGTAAAGAGCACTTGTTCTTCCAGAAGATCCAAGTTTGGTACCCAGAACTCATGACAGGCAGATCAAATCCCACCCACCCACACAGTAATTCCAGATCTAGTGGATCCAATTCCCTCTTCTGGCCTCTGTACCCACAGGCATCCAGACAAGCACACACAAAAATAAAACTAAATCGTTTTAAAAGTCTCCTTGTGGGTTTTACCAAGTGATTAATCTGATTTGTATTTTTTAGATCTTTTTTTTACTGGTGCTAGGGATAAACCTTATGTTCGCACTTGGCAAGCTCTATGCCCTTCACACTTTTACCTCTACCCCTAGAAAACGTTGTTTAAGGAAAACCATCAGAGGGTGTGTCTTACTCCTCTGTCTCATTATCTTTACCTCAACTTTCTACTTGGTGTCTTGGGTGACGTCTAAATATATGGTAGAATCAACATTTTAGGGCTAAGAAAAAATGGTGTTACTATGTGGAACAAAACTGGATTTCAACATATAATATTAAGATAGAGAACCTCTTAACTCTGTAGAGTTCACTGCCTTGTCCATTGCCATGTGTCTCATGCAGTGTCTGAGGGGAAGTAGGAATGATAAGAAAGGAAAGAGAGAGAAAGAGGGTAGAGCCATCAGTAACAACAAACCTGGGCTTTCGTCAAACCCAACTTTCCTTCATCTTTTAAAAGCTGCTGTGGGTTCTGTGAGTCTAAAACTGTAAATATAAGGATATGAATATCTAAATTCTCTAATATTTAATTATCTCATTTGAAACCTTAAGATGGATCAAAATAAATAAATTCCATGCACAGGGAGCAACTTTGGCTATTAATATTCATGTCCAAATTAGTTTATTGAATAATCTACTCATAATCTGCTTAAAGGACCCTGGGATAGTGGAGCCAGGACTGCAGACAGATGTTCATGGGGAAAATAAAGTTGGTTGGGAGAGTGGTAGGTGATGGCCGAGGTGTATTCTGGAATATATCAGTGTCCCAGTAGCAGTGTCTTCTCTGACCTCAGACATCTGCCTTAGGTCATACCAGACAGCTCTCCAAGGGCCTCTGGGTATAACTTTTTAAAAACTCTCCTTCGTATTTGAAATTTTCCCAATATCAGCACATCCATAGAAAGGGTGATATCATTTGTGTTAACTGAAATAGAGAGTTAAGACACGAAGCACCGATATAGGACAGGGACTGAAGTCATGGCTGAAGCTCTGGTAGAAGCAGCCTTTGTTGCAGTCAGCCTAGGACGCCATGCCACAGACAGCAGTGACCGAGGCAGTGCTTACTGTAGCTAGACATCCATTTCTCAGAGTCCTGTAGTATTGTGCTGTGTGGTCAGACTCTCATTTAGAAGAACAGCAATTCGATTCAGAGGGTCCTCCTATTATGCCCTAGTCACCTGCAAGGTATCCCCCCTTCTGCAACTATGACATACATGCAGGATTTTAATGTATGGATGTGGGATGAGGAGGGCAGAGACATCTGAGGCTATAGAGAGAAGTTCTCAACCTGTGCCTTCTGCCCCCTTTGGGGGTCCCATATCAGACATCCTGCATATCAGATATTTGCTTCACAATCCGTAACTGTGACAAAATTACAATTAGGAAGTAGCAACAACATAATTTTATGGTTGAGAGTCACCACCATGTGAGGAACTGTATCAAAGGGTCACAGCATTAGGAAGGCTGAGGGCCACTGGGCTGTAGCCATTGTACAGAGGAAGGTGAAAACGAAGATGACATTGTCTTCTGAAGGATGTAATTTAACACATTTCATGAAGACAAAAAAAAAGCTGTTCTGAGCTTTCAAAGAAAAGTGGGTGCTTAATGAACTTCCTTAATGACCTGTGCATTGCTTGGAATCCCCATGCTCAGGAGGCTGAAGCAGGAGGACTGTAAATTGGAGATTGGTCTGGACTAAATAGCATAACCCTATGTCAAAAAGAAACGGGCCATAAAAAACAACAGCAACAAATCAGAACTCGTGCGTCACTGAGTAGGTACAGGATGAGAAAGAACAAAGAATGGGGGGAAATATGTGTACCTTTGATGCTTACATTTTCAAAAGAATCAAAATATATAGAAAGCAAAGAATACTTTGTTTCAGTGGTTAAAAATTACCAGCATCTCAAACAAACATTGAAGAGTTGACAGTTGACACAGTATTGCTCTAGGCACTAGACATAAGCCAAAGTAAATAAGACATAAAAATTGGAAATTAGAGAGTTTTTTTTAAGTACTTCTGTTTGGCTTTAATGAATGGAAAAATTCTGAAGTCAGATAATTGAATTTAAAAGATATGCTGTTTCTCTTTCTGTTTGTTCTTCTTAATGAAAGGAATCTCACCAATGTTCTTCATGTCCTGAGTGGTTGCGACAGTTAGCATACCATGGTAAATACTGCAGTCTGTGACTCAAGTAAGGCATGTAGAAACAACTCTGTCTTCAACACTTGAAGTGCTGAGAGGAGGAAAGGGAATAGGCACAGACAGGACAAAGGAGGGTGGCATTTCTATTCTTTTTGGAGGAAAATAAACAATTTAGATTAGGGACAAAGATTGAAAATGTACAGAAAGATGACTAGAAGCCCAAAGGAAGCTATGATAAACAATAGATCGTAGAGGAAAATACAGCCTGGAACACAGTCCCAGCAAGTCACCGGGAGGTGTCAGATTTGCGGACAGGCAAACCCTAGCAAAACTTTCTGCTGTACTTTTGCCTGAAGATGACTGCAGAGAGCAAGTGAAACCCAGGGTTGGGGGAGGAAGGTAGGGAGTGGGGGCTGGCTCCTACATGTATAGCCATCAAGAGAAATGCAGCCGAGTCTTCTAAAGGTAGCTTGCAAACATATTTTTTTCTATCTTTCCACCTAAAACATGCATAGTGCCCACTGACTTCAAAGAGGGCTTCCTACAGTGGAAGAGGATGCTCATCGGATAGGGTTGTCCCGGCAACAAACAAACCATGTGGGAGAGCTCTGCCACATATTAGGTCCAGAATAAGATTCATCTATATGGGCATCATAGTTTCAAAACACTTATTCAAGAAGCAATACACCCTAAGAAATGTATAGGCTTGTGTTAGCAGATGCCCCAGGGAAAGGCCAGCACACACATACACACACACACACACACACATACACACACACACACACACACACACACACACACACACACACACACAGTCTTCAGATTCCAACTCTAGCAAGAAACACAAGTCCACATGGTTCCAATGAGTCTGTTTCCTTACATAAGCCTTGGACACATAACTAGGCTCAGAGGGAGAGAATTTACCAGTACGGAAGGTTCTCTGCACCGGGAAGCATACTGTCTTCCACATTTCCTCAAATTCCCCTAAGTCTAGCCATTCCTCTTGGAATGCTAGCCGCTTGTGTAAATGCCCTCCCTGAGCATGAACTTTCTCTTTTGTAATCCAAGGAACAGTAGAGAAACTTAACAAACTAAGGTTGGGCAACAGGCCCTGGGCAGGAGGCGGCTAAAGCTGTTGTCACTTCATTTGCCTCGTCATCTTCCCAAGAAGAGCAGCTGGGATAAAAATGAAGTCATCCGGTATTAGATGGGGCATGCACCTTGAACAATGGTGCAAAGTGCAGTGGAATCATTGTAATTATCAGTCTCATCCAGGAGGCATTTCCTGGTTCCTGGAGCCACAGTGGGCCATTCCCCAGTAATTACACCTTGAGATTTTAAAACTACTTTTAGGGCAGTACTTAATGAGTTGAAATAAAATGATTTATTTGCATGTCTGTCTTTTCTCTCAAGGATTTGTTGAATTATGAGATGCCTATGATATAGCTTATGTCTTTTGCATAATTCCTGTGTCCCCAAGTCTGCAAGTGCATTGTGCTGTCTAACATTGTGCAAGTATGGAACATATATATATATGGAATATATATGATATATATCATATATATGAGTTTTGTAGTCAGAACCAATATATTAGGTAAAAAGGTTGCTGAAAATGACTGTCACGTTTTGTCCTCAATATTGGAATGCCTCCAAATTAAAAGGCAAAGGAATATTCAACATCCTTAGCCATTGGGAAAATGCCAATTGAAACTGCACTAAGATCCTGACTCACCCCAGTCACAATGACTATCATCAAGAAAACAAATAACATCAAACACTGATGAGAAAGCAGAGGCAGGGGGATTATATGTAAACTAGTGTAGCTATCATAGAAGTCCGTTTGGAGATTTCCCCCAAAACAAACAAACTCTAAAAATTAGAAATAAACTATATGCCAGCCACATCACTCACAGGGTTTATTATAGTTAGCTTTAACTGTCAACTTGACACAACCTAGAATCTCCTGAGCATCCATCAAGGGGTTGCTTAGGTCGGGTTGCATGGCTATGGGGAGTTTTCTTTATTGTTAATTAAAGTAAAAGGGCCCCACCCACTGCAGGCAGCATTTTCCCCTAAGTACGTAGTCCTAGGCTACAAAACACTTGCTAAACAGGAGCCTACAAGTGAGCCGGCAAGCCACAATATCCCAAGGTTTCTTTCAAGTTCCCGTTTGAGTTTCTGCCCCAACTTGTCTCAGTGATGGACTCTGACCTGGAAGTGTAAGCCCAGTAAATCCTTTCATGCTTGAAGTTACTTTTGGTCCCGGTTTTTATCATAGCAACAGGAAATGAACTAGAACAACTATATACTCAAAGGATTCTAAGTCAGCTTTCCACAGGAGTACATGTACATCCATGTTTATTGCCGCACTTTTCACAAGGGAGGGAGGGAGGGAGGGAGGGAGGGAGGGAGGGAGGGAGGGAGAAGAAGGAGAGGGAGAGAAGGAGAGGGAGAGGGAGAGGGAGATATATAAAATAATCCTCAAATAAAAAAGGGAAAGGCATGAGGCTTAGGGAGTGGCTTAAAGCAAATCATGGTCCTTCAGGAAAGAGAGTGTTTGGGTCTGTCACTACTCTTGAACTGAGAGAACTTAATTTAATAATAATAATAATAATAATAATAATAATAATAATAATAATAAAAGTGCTGACTAAATTGACTGTAAGATAGGCCCACACAGAGCTTGGGAATCAAAGCCTGCTGTTACCAGAAGGAGGAGGTGAAATCTAAGGTTAGGAGAGAGCCTGGAAAGATGCTGGAAGACCCAGATTGGTGCAGGGAGCTTCTGAAGCCACGCCTATCTAAGTAACCATGGGAAGCTTACCTAGCTGGTAAACGTTATCCCAAACCCTTTTCTGGGTGCATCTCAGGGTCTTGGTTCACATTATTTTCTTCAACCTCCTTTAACATTGATGATTTAACAAGACTTGTGTTGGCATGTGACCTTAAAGAGTTGTTGCAATGGAACCTTGCTTGGAGCCACCACAGGGCAGGAGAGGCAGCCATCCAACCACCTGCTGGGCATTTGTTTCCCGGTGCTGCTAATCTAAAGGTTGAGGCCAAGAGAGCTTCAGAGGAGAACAGGGGCAGCTTCCAGGGAGCAGGACAGGAGGGGGTGGGGGGGCCACTGGGGGGCGTGGCTTCCAGAGAGCAGGGGTGGGGGAGGAATAAGGGTGGGGCCCTGGGGGGCGTGGCTTCCAGAGAGCAGAGAGAAGTTTAGAAAATTCAAAACCTGATGATACAGAAAGTCAAAGAAAGCACACAAGAGAGAGGCAGTCTGATAGATACATGAACCACAGTCACCCATAGGCTCAAGGAGCATAGAAAACATAAAAACCATAGTCCTGATATCGACATGAAAGGGTCTAACAGGGTCCCCTTCACCTGGTTTGTGTCTGATGGAGAAAGAGTAGGATGAGGGTGAGGCAGGGTAAAAACTTGGGAGAGTCCTGTCCCCACATGTGTTCTACAGGCATAACTGTAGCTCAGTAGTGATGCTTTCAGAGTTTCAAAGGTTAAATATACTTCATTTTTGTTTAAAAAAAGTTGATAAATAACTTGTAAGCTTATTGTAACAATACCTGCTCATTTGGACAAAAAAAATTATTTCATAGTGGAAGATAGGAATCTGTAACTACTTTTGTATGTATGAAGTAAAGCTGTTAGTAAAAGAATTTTTAAGTCCTCAGTCTTTGACAGGATGGCTCTGGCATTTACTTCTGAAGCCCCTCAGTGGGGATCAGAGTGCCTTGCTTCCTGTAGGTTTGCGACTCCTTGTCATCCCCAGAGTATGCTACTGATGACATTGCTATATGTCAATTTGTCTCCTGCAAATGATTGTCTTTTAAACCTCTTTAATGGTTCCCTCATTCCTATTAACCTCCAGACAAAACCGTTGTCTGAAAAGAACTGTCCCTGCTTTGATTTCTCCAAATCACCTTTGCGATATCAACAAATGCTCGGCTAATGATTTCCCTCGCACAGATTTGCTTGAAAATAATGAATGTCATCCACCTAATGTTCCAACGGAATTGACACACTCTTGCTGGGGTCTTTCCACCTGCATTTAATCTTTGTGCTCTTATAAAGACGAGGGAAAAATCATTTCTATATATCAAGTATGGCAAGCACTTTAGCCTGAGACAGGACACTTATGTCCTCTTTTTTTTTCGTGGCATACACACATACAAATATGTAATCATTTTGAATGTTAAAAATGAAATAGCATAAACTCTCAAATCAAAATGAAAAGCTTCAAAGATTCTACTTCATTGCACTCACGTGTGTAGTATTATGCGGGCTGACCATCTGAATGCTTGAATGCTTGCTATCATGCTAACTCTGTTTGGTTTGGTTGGTGATAGGGAACAGAAATACATACCTAGTGTATGGGTCCCATCTGATAATTATTAAAGCGAATAGATCTTTAAAGAGAAACAAACACGTTATTCTTGTTTCCAAGACGCTTACAACATATTTGTATAAAGACAATACTATTAATAGAGATACTAATGAGAGATATTGGTAAATATCTTATAAATTACCAATCTCAAGTGCAGACCTAATATAATATGATCTATGTACATGTTGTGTGCGCACGCATTTGCGTGCGTGCACACATATATGTGGGGGTGTCCCCTGCTAGACAATCCATAAAATAGTAGAAGAGTCAGCCGAGGTCGTGGACAGAGAGACAACCTTCGGGGTGCTAGGTAGCCAATCAGACAGATACTAGCAGATCGAAGGTCCCCAAGGATGGCCACTTCCCTCCTAATTACCAGCTTGTTAAATCAGGACCTGAAACTACAAGACTCTGATTACTGGTCAAAGCGTGACTTTGTAAACTGCCAGGAAGATTATAAGATTAGCATCCAGCAAAAGTCTTTCTGAAGAACAAAACCCTGTATTGTCCTCTCGGACAAGACTTCATTTAAATAGGCCTGTCAATCACCTGGGCAGGAAAGGTGACTGTTGCAGAACCTTCAAGAAGTAGTAGTCTGGCCTCCCTAGACATACAGTTCTGAACAGTGGCCTCGGGCCGTTGTCCACTCACCACCATGAGTGTAGCTCTTCCCCAGGGGTGCCCTTCATATCACCCATGGCCACCTTTGGAGTACCCCATGCTGTTCCATAATAAGCTCTACTTGTCTTCTACATGACACTCTTCCTTCCCTCTGAACTCCTTTGACGGACATCTACAAGGCTGGGATGCCAGATGGAGGCCGGAGTGAGACCCCAGTAATGGGCGTCTTACAATTATTCAGAAGGAATACGTTTCATAGAGATGTAAGTGGATTTTCCATTTGTAAATAAGAAAGGTATGTGGATAGCAAGCAAATTCTATTAAACGGGAGCAGGAAGGTTTTACGGCTCTTTCAAGATTTTGGAACCAGTGAAGGTATATTCAAAGAGGAGATGGCGAAGACTGAAAACAAGAGGTGGTTGGTATTCCCACACGGATGAAGCCTCATCTCTAGAAAAGGGGAGACGCTTTGGAGCAAATTGACGGGGGGGAAGAAAGAAGAGAGACTATAAAACCACGAGAGAGGAAATAAATGCCAGTGATTCCATTTCCTGAAAGTCATATGTTGTGGTAAAGTTTGGCTCAGGCCTGAACTGATCATCACTCCCGTGAAGCAGAGATCATGTAGTGACCTGCAGTGCTGGTAGTGACTAAGCAAGACCAAACACTGACAGCCTGGTCTACAATAATCTAACCGAAGTGTTAACATTCCATCATAAAACAGAAGGAGGCTCACCAGACTCCCAGCCCAGATTCCTCCTGTCCCTCCCTCCTGCATCCCCAGCCGCTCGTGGTCCTGGGAGTTGTGAGTACAGAGAACATGGAGACATCCTGGTGCACACCTTTAATCCCAGCACTCAGGAAGCAAAGGCAGGCGATATCTATGAGCTTGAGGCCAGCCTAGGTTACATAGTGAGTCCCAAGACATCCAGGGCTACACAAAGAAACCCTGTCTTTGGGAAAACAAACAAAACAACAACAAGAACTTTGAAGGCTGACACAGCCTGACTTCAATACTTTCCTGAGGGACCATCCATGGCAGGGTGGGACTTCTGTGTTTGAGTTACCCGAGTTCCTGTAAGTAGTCCCTCCCCCCATGCTCCTGTACCTAAACACAATAAACTCTCTAGTTTGCCAAGCTGGACTTTAATAAAGATCACTACTTTGTTTAGTCAGTGCCCTACTTGGGAAGAACAGCTGTTTCTTCAGGACTCCCCGGGAAAAGTCACGCAGCATCACAACAAAAGGATCTTGTATCAAAAGGAGAGAAAGGGGGTTGGGGATTTAGCTCAGTGGTAGAGCGCTTGCCTAGGAAGTGCAAGGCCCTGGGTTAGGTCCCCAGCTCCGAAAAAAGAACAAAAAAAAAAAGAGAAAAAGGATATATTCAGGTAGATAATGAGTTGGAAACAATTTGATTATGTTGTTTCCGAAAGGGGGACATTTTTGTTCTTCTTCTCAACACCCTGTTATACTTAGTACAGAAAGTGGCGAATCATGCAGACCTGGTTTTTTAGGCAGATTTACCTACTTCACATAAATCCAATTAAATTGATTAGATGTTATAAAGTATGGCTAGGACAGAGAAAACTTTAACCCTCTTACTGATCTCGATCTCTCGATCTCTCTCTCTCTCTCTCTCTCTCTCTCTCTCTCTCTCTCTCTCTCTCTCTCTCTCTCTCCTTTACCAGTGCATAAGACAGCTAAAGTACCATAGCAAAGCTTTGAAGGACAAAGAAGCTTCTTTCTCTTTTAGATTACTGTCTGAGAAGAGTGTTTTTTTTTATCAGAAGATAATTCTACCTCTATCATCTCATAAAGACTAGTGTGGCAGAACATCCATCTCCAGTTGCTCCAAAACAAAAAAACCCTCCCTTCTGCTCACATTCCTTCAATATGCCCCAGGAACACTTCTCATGGCCAAGGGCTTGGAGGTTTAGTCACACAACATGAGAGCCACAGCACCATTTGTAAGGAAGAACAGAGCAGATGTTGGTAGCAAACAAACAGAAATCTTTGCCACAGTGTCTTCAAAAAGAGACTCTTAATTGTAGCTTGCGTCTAGAACACACTCTCCCAGAGTTAGATTTCAGAAGTGGCTTTTCTCTTGAGGAATTCCCTCCAAGAAATAAACCACCAGAGGAGGATTCGGTGACGAGCTTGTTTCTCAGCGCTGCACTCTAGATAACACCCCCTCTATGGAAGGACAGATAAAAGTCTGATAGATCATAGATGCTTATTAATTATTTACATAAGTAAAGCTTACTGCGCCTCACTTATGTGCTCTGAATCTTACCCGGGTGCAATTAATTAGAAATGAGATCAAAGCTACATGCTCCTTTTGATGTCCTATTTATATAACTCATTTCTGTCAGAAGAAAATAATCACAATGTCATGTGCCATGTGAATACAGGCGAGTCCTTTCAAACATTGTTTTGAGCTTCTTAGGTTTTTCTCACAGAGGAGACACCCTGTGATGTGACATCTTGTCTATTCTCGCTGCGTCCTGTTCTATACACACGCTTGGTGGTCTCTCCAGACACGTTAGTCCTCTGCCTTATTTTTGCTTTCTTGACTTAGCTTTCCTGGTTCTTGCATTATTCACTTCTTGTCCTTTGACTTTGAGTCTTTTCTTAGGTAAACATCCCATTAGGGTAATGGTGTCACTAATGTACCTAATTTGTAGTTTTATTGATATTCATGTATATCCTTGTCTTATATTTTGATAAAAATGAAACTGCCCATTTCAAAAGCTGTTTACACTGATTATTGGGTATTTGGAAAACCATTTATTTCTAAGTCAGTTACCAGTTAATAGTCTACAAAAGGTTCTGAAAATAACCAGTTGTGTCCAATAAAATTATGCCCTCTTAGTAATCATCATGAAATTAGGTTTTCTTCTGGCCCTGCTAAGGAGAGTTAGTGCATTTGAGGCAAGTATCCTACTCCTTCTAAATTCTCGGCACATCCTCACAGTCCCAGTGGAAATAGTGTCTTCCCAACCTGCCTTGTCGAGATACGGTAAAAGGTAAAAATCATTGTCATTATTATTTTAAGGTCTTAAAGTGATTTCAATTTGGTGATTGAGCCAAAGAGTAAAAGGAAAATAACAGAGGTGGTAGCAATAAAATGTCACACCAGTAATCCCTGAAAATAAAATTACTTTAAGGATTAGGAAAATTCTATTAAAGCCTTTTTCCCTCAAGGCAAAGAAGAGTGTATCTCAATATTAGGAAGAAATGGGATTTAATGGAGATACATAATTGACACACCTTCCTAGAAGTATCACGAATTTGATTTTTGTTCCTTTTCAATTAAAAAAAGTTGATAAGATTTTAAATTTTCACCAAGGCAACTGAAATTGTATTTCGAAATGTGAATTTGCACTTACAAGAGAATCTAAAGGTAAGGTTACATCGCTGTACTATGTTGTAGTGCTACACTGCTACAATAGAGACCTTCAGTGGCTTCAGAGGAGAGAGATAGATGGCTTGTAGCTCACACACTGAACTGGAGAAGGACAGATGGTCCAGACATGAGACCGAGGGAACCTGTTCAGGTGTTCACACTGGAATTTCTGGGTATCAGGGGTTGGTGGGTAGTTTTGGAACTGTCCAAGTTATCTTGATTCAGAACAAATAATTATATAGAAGAGTGTGGATAACATTTGTTTTCTTTTGTTTATTTTGTTTACTTATTTTTTTAGCAAAAGATCTTTTTAAGCAAGTGGGAGCAGAGAAAAAGTTTACAAGCTCAGAGGACAAGTTCTGTACAAACTATGGGCTTTCACACTGCACTGCAAATGCTTTGGGGGTTATTTGTACTGTGTGGGTTTTTTAATGTATCCTCTGCTGTATTCATACAACTTTGTAAACTGCATGCCTCATTAACACCCCAACAGAATGAATAAGCAGAGAGAGAATGCATATCAAAGGGTCAAGTGCATGCTGTAGCCTTGCTTTAGAACAAACTGCACAGGAGGGAACTAATTCCAATCTAGGAGATGTGATCCTTCCCTAAAAGGACAACAGAAATTCATTTATGAAGATGGGTTCCCATAACCTATGTTCCACTAGCCCCTCCTTTGTAATGTTACCAACACATACCAATGCTACCGACACAGAGTGATGGTTAGATTTAATTGCCAGTTTGATATAACATAGACTTACGCAGGAGAAGAACCTCAAGGAAGAATTTTCTGCCATAGGTTGGGTGTGGGAATGTCTGCAAGAGACTGAATTGTGTTAATGGATTTGGGAAGATCCAGACCACTGTGGGCAGCACCATTCCCTATGAAGTGGTTCCTGAACTGTAGCTGAGTAGAGAAAGGAGCTAAGCACAAGCAAACAAGTGGCATACTTGCATCTAACTCTCTCTGTACTGGTCTGCGGATGTGATGTGACCAGATGGTACAAGTTCCTTCCACCTTGACTTCTCCACAATAACGGAAAGCAGCCTGAAATTGTGAGCTAAAGTTAAGCCTCTCTGCTCTAAGTTACTTTCAGTCAGGATTTTTTATCACAGCAAAACATGGTACTGGGACATGAAAACAGGCCATTAATGGCAACCACATTTCCAACACATGAAGCTCTGGAAGAGAAGTATACCCAACATCCTTACTCTACTCTCATCTATGAAATTCTTATGTCCTATAAAGTTACAGATTCCTGCAATTCACATGTGGACATCGTTAAGAGGTCATACTTCTACCACAAACATTAATAAAGCCATTCATGTTAACAGAAGCTGAGTGGACATTTATGAAAAAATAACATTTCCCCAAAACACAAACTAAAATTTAATGTGAAGATTGACATTGTTTTACATCCCATAAATTTCTTCAATACCTGGATTCATAGAAGATGGCTATATTCTCATCTGTTTCTGCATTTAATTGGCCCTCATGGGTTACTTTATTTAATGTAAATATACTTTTACATATTACTAAAAATGTTTCTAAAGACTTTTTAGATAGTTGTGGGCATGCTTATTTAGTTTTGCAACAAACCTTGATGTGGTAAATTTTTAGAATATTTTTATTATTTGAGAATTTTATATGATATATTTTGATCAGATTTACTATTTCCTTTCAGACTCACCCCAACCTTCTCAGCCTCCTAACTTTGTGTCTTCTTTTTTTTAAATAACTCTTTCAATCCAATTTATGCTACCATGTATTCTTGGATGTAGGGCCATTCACTGGAGAGTGGCCAATCCACCAGGGTCAAAATCCTTAAAGTTAACTTACTCTCTGACCTGATTAAATTTTGTACCAACTTGACACATCTCAGAGGAGGAACCTCAACTGAACGAATACCACCATCAGGTTGCTTGTAGGTAAGTCTGTGGGGGGATTTTTATAATTAGTAGTTGATATGGGACATTATAGCCCACTATTGGTGGTGCCACATACCACAACCACCCCATCCTGGTCCTCTGTGGTATAAGAATTGCCAACTCAGCAAGCCATGAAGAACAAGCCGCTAATTATCACTCCTCTATGCCTCTGCTTCAGTTCCTGCCTTCTGGTTCCTGCCTTGAGTTCCTTCCCTGACTTACCTTAATGATAAACTGGGATATTAAACTGTAAGCTGAAGTAGATCCTTCTTCCTCATTTTGCCATTGCTTACAGTGTTTTATCACAGCAAGAGAATCCCTAACTAAGAAACTTTCCCTTCCTGAATGGCCATTAGTTTTCCATAGTTCCTCATTTAGGCAAGGAGGCTAATGCTCTTTCTCCATGCTAGAACATTGACTGGTCCTTGGGCAGGTCTTGAGTACAACTACAGCTGCTGTGAGTTCATGAGGGCAGTGGTCCTGTCATGTCCAAAAGACAGTCTTTCATTTCTGTCCTAACTGGTCTCGGGCTCTTAACATCTTTTTGACTCCTCTTCCACAACAGACCTTAAGCCTCGGAGGCATTGACAAGGCAGTTCATTTCTGGCTGAGCACTCCATTAACACTTACACTTCACACTTTGACCAGTTGTGAGCCTCTGCATTAACCACCACCCACTGTACAAAGGAGCGTCTCCAATTCGGTCTGACAGCTTCACTAAGTCATGTCATGTAGAGATAAAAACTTAGAGGGCATTTCAAGTCTATGTCCCTTTGCCAGAATACCACTAGTAGCTATACACACACATGCACACACATACACACACACATACACACACACACACACACACACACACACACGTATACACACAAACACACACACCCTTGAGACCTTCAAGCTCCCTTACCTTACGTGTTCTTGGCTGAATTTACATTACCAGGTACATGTTTCCTCTCTTGGAGCAGGCAAACATTAAGTCCAATCCAGAAAGTTATTGAACGCAATAAATTGTTAAAGGTCATTAATAGAACCTGTGACAGTATATTGAACTTTTCATTTCAATTGCATCACATGGAAATTCACTGGTTCTTGTTGCGATTTTAATGCATCTTTTCTGCATGAGCACCATATATTCATCATTTGAAAAAATTATTTACTAAGTTGTATGCACCTTTGGAATTTTAGAAGGCATATTACATGATAGTTTAAAGATTCATCAATACCAGTACCCTGTTCATTAAAAGAATCTTTAACTACTGGGACACTGCCAATCTTATCTTGATAGATACAATGCTTCCACTTCTAATTTTCTTTTTGGTGCCCGAATTTTTATTTCTGGTGACAAACACTCAGTTATTTTTCTGGAAGTAACACAACTACTTTATTCTTTCTCAAGTCAACGTGTGCCTCTACTCACTGTGAATAACTGTAGTCTGTCCTTTCACTATTTTTAAAAGAATGAAATGATTTAAAATTTGAAACTAAAAGCTAAGAGAATTCTCCATCTTCGTATCTAGTTGCGCAGGGCTTCTTTCCCAAGTGATACACTTCCCCATACCACATTGTTCTGTGTTTACTTCTCATTGCTTTATATACACTGCCGGGAAGTCACTGCGGTCCTTTGAATAAGAATGGCCCCTGTGGGCTCATGTATTTGAATGTGTCCTGTGCTGCTGGTGGAACTGTTTAGAAAGGATTAAGAGGCATGGTCTCGGGGCTGGGGATTTAGCTCAGTGGTAGAGCGCTTACCTAGGAAGCGCAAGGCCCTGGGTTCGGTCCCCAGCTCCGAAAAAAAAAAGAACCAAAAAAAAAAAAAAAAAAAGAGGCATGGTCTTGTTAGAGGAGGAGTCACTGAAGGTAAGTATTGAAGTTAAACAAGTCCTCCCCAGTCTCATCCCCTCTCACCTTGGCCTCTCTATCGCTGTCTCAAAAGATGCTACTGCCCCAGCATCATGCTTGATTTCCTGTTGCCATGCTGCCTGCCATGATATTCATGGGTTCACCTCTGAAACTGTAAGCAAGCTCCCAGTAAACACTTCCTTCTGTAATTTGCCACCCCTGGGCTGGTGGTCCTGTGGTACATAAGAGAGCAAGCAGAGCAAACTACGGGAGCAAGTCAGCAAGCAGCACTCCTCCATGGCCTCTGCCTCAGTTCCTGCCGCCAGGTTCCTGTTTGAGATCCTGCCCTCTCTCTGCTCAGTGATGGACCATGGCATGGAAGTGTATACCAAATAAACCCTTTCTTCCCTAGGTTGTTTTTGTTTGTACTTTTTTATCACAGAGATTGAAAGCCAAGTGGGATAGTATCTCTAGATCCAAGGGTATAAAAGGGGAAAGGGTCCCTTGGGGCGCTATCTTAGTTTACTCCCTCATTAAATGCCATTACTCGGGTCCACATTTCAAGAAGGAAGACTGGAAATAAAGTGCCAACTGTCCATTTTTAGACCAGTGATGGAGAAATTAAAGCTATTACTTCTGCTCTCTGTCTATCACTGAGAACCTAGTCTTATGACTACACCTAGTAACTGAAGATGATGGGCAGTGTGGCTTCAAGTCACTGAGTGATGGTAGGGAATAGAGCCACCAGTTCAACCATCGTGTGTTTGGTTAGAACAAGAGTGTTACTACTAAATGGGGAACAAACTTTTAGGGAAAAGGGAATCATACTATCACATAAGTGACATTTAGTTAGCTTCCTTTATTTTAGCAAAAAAAAAAGAAAAAAGAAATAAAAAAGAAAAGGAAAGAAAAGAAAAGAAAAAACCATTAGAGGTACCATAGGTTATCTATGTAATGTATATCTCTATTTTTGGTTTTTATTTCCAATGTTTTGTTATTATTATATTCATTTAGTATGTGCAGGCATGTGTGCATATGTGTGTGTTGTCTATGTGTGTGTATACAGTGTGTGTCATTGTGTATATATGAAGACCAAAAGATAACTGGCCGGAGTTGGTTCTTTCTTTCTACCATGGAGATCCTGAGATCAAACTCAGGCCATCCAACTCGGCCACAAGCTTCTTTAACAGTGAACCAACCCGCTAGCCTTGTTTCTAGTGTTTTGGAAAGAGAGTAGCTCAGGCTGGCCCCTCACATGTAAACTTCAATCTCTCAAGAGCTGGGTTGTGGGTCAAAGTTTCAGAGTCTAGCTTTATGCGATTCATTTTAAGATCTGAGTTCTGCTGACAAATACCCACTCAATATTGCAAATATGAGATGGCAAACAGTTCATCTGGAACGAAAACTGTGCAGAGGACTCCAAGCATGGGGAGAAAAGAATCAGGGTTGGGGTGGGGTAGGTAACAGATCACCCTTTCCACTATGTAGGACCAAACTAAATCAAACCACTGGATAATGTTACTGAATAAGCCAAAATCTCCATGTTTCCACCTGAGCTCCTCTCCTCCGGAGATGAGAACCTTCCCTGTAGCAGCAGGAACATTTTTGTGATTGAGGTGTTGCTTCAGCATGTGTTAATTGTACAGCATGCTGAGTTTCCTTGTAACATTTCACACGTGCATAAATACACTTTGATCATTTACACTCCCCCTCTGCCTGTAACCTCCCCTTCCCCTGGTACCCTTCCTCTTCCCAGGGAGAGCACCTGCTACTGTCATGTCGTTTTATATCCTCCACCCCAGCTCCACATGGAAATAGCCGGTGTTATAGGTTATGGTTGTCTTTCTGTTTACGGTCAGCATAATTTAACGTGGTGATCTTTGAGGACATCGGTTTTCCTTAGACAAGCAAAGAACAAATTAAAACAAACAAAGTCCAGTTAAATTCTCACTTCTCGAAGCTCCTTGTTTGTGAATGTCGAGAGGTGAGAATCTCACCTCATAACAGTATTTTGGTAGATTAGATTGGACAATCTATATGATACACTTATTACAGACGACTCAACAAAGCCCCCGCAAAACTGTTATAAACCATTAGGTTGATTTAAGTGAGGAAAGCCCCACACATTCCCAAATAATAAGGCAAAATTTTCTGAAATGTTCCAAGTTCAAAGTTTTCTGTATCACATGACCAACTTGCCTTATTCTGTGTCTTTGTAAACACGCAGACCAGGCAGACCCTCTCTGAGTAGATACAGAGATCAAGTCATCCAATGATCTCTTTCCACCGGGGTGGGGACCGCCCATGAGGGTGGGCCAGTTGGAAAACCAACCAATGCGACGAGGGTTCTGCCGAGCATTTCCTAAAGCGATGTGCTCTCTTAGAAGGCAGATGATAGCGTTGGCCAGTCATTTCCTGCCAGAGTTCTGTCTGCTTTCTAGCTCCTGAGCAAACTGATCTAGGGCAGCCTAACTGAGCTGATCCTCCTCAAACCCCCAGGCAGCTTTGGTCAATGTAAACAGAGGCAATATCAACCACCTGTTCGATAATTGACTAACGCTGAAACCTTGGGGACAAAGATAGTTTTCGTCTCAGTTGCCGAGTTAATCTCCAGTTTGCTCATGGCACACTGAATACTTTGATGGAGAGGGAAAAGGCTCTTCATTAACTTGGCTGCAGGGATCTGGGACCATTTTCCATAAGGACTCCTGACAGGAAGGGACAGAGGGCAAGGGTACACAGGCAACTCTACTGAAGGTCCATCATTGTGCTGATTACAGGGAGATACAAGGAGGGCACAGCCGATGCAGGAGCCCCACAGGCTGCCAAAAGCTCATCTCGACACATCAAAGGGGAGATGAGACTCAGGGAGGCCAGGGGCTAAGCAGGCTGCTGTGATGCTGCAAAAAGAAAACATGGTCTGTCCTGGTTCTGCCCTGACCATCTTCAGGACAGATCAATAGCCCACGGAGTTCTGCCAGTCCCACAGTGACTCACACTGACCTTTAAAGGCAAGAAAGCATTTCTCCTTCTGGTGTGATACCTTTTTTTAAAAAGTGCACCATAAACGTTTTAAAATGTTTTCTCTTTAGAGAAGAAAAAAAGGAAAGAAAAGAAAAAGCAAACTTGCCTGAGAGTAGAAAATAAGTGTTCCTCTTGTCTGACACTGGACAAGTAGGAACGGAACGCAAACTACATCAAATACCATCATCCTCAGGGCCTTTCTGTAGCCCGCTTTCCTGGGTGTTCTAGTCCCCTATGTGTACATGATTAAAGGTTTGAGACAGAGCTGTGGTCAGACCCAACACACACACACACACACACACACACACACATACATGCACACTCAAATGTACACACATGTGCTCATGAACACATTCAGGTAGTTTGTAGAAACAACTTCTGCCACCAACTGCAGCAAAGAAGCCCTCCAGAGTCCCCATATGTGCCAGCAGCCGGGCACATGCAGCATGGTTGAAATACTAGAAAATAACGGTGCATTAAATACTTAAAACATGACCCCCTGAGCTTCTCCTCCTGACCCTTTCTTGAGGTTGCTGAAGTCTGCCAACAATAACCGAAGGGTAGCTTGTTACCATCTAAGCCACTTGTGTAATAATATTTATTCAACATTCCATAAGTCAGTAAATAAAAGCAAACAGATTATGAAGTCAAAGCTCATGAAAGCAGAAACAGAGCGCTAGAGCACATTAGAAGCATAAATAATTTAGAAGTGTTTACAACGCCTCATATTTTTCAGCAAAGTTTTAAGGAGGAGCCATCCTTCATAATAATTACAGACCTCAGGGTTGATTTCTTTTGTGCTAATACCACCTTTATCCTTCTATTTTATTTAGAGAGTACATCAAACCCATTTTCAAACACTGCAACAACCTTTAAGGTCCCTTCCCTCTCACTTTAGCTGAGTATTTCCAAATCTTCTCTTTTCCCATAACTTGTGAAATAAGAAAATTAGTCCAAGTAACACACTAATGACAAGATTCAATTAAAATACTGAATTGGCCAGACAAATTACCCTTTGTTTTCCCCCTAATGTGGTTTGACACTCTCTGAAGGATGATGTCATTAGGCAGCAAGGTGGGCCAGGATAAGGTGAAGCCTATCATTGGATGAGAAGGAAGGGTAGGCAGGGAAAAGTCTAGGAAGGAGAGAGGAGGAGGAGGAGCAGGGGGAGGATGATGGAGACAGAGGAGGAGGATTTTGATCTAGGTGGTCTAGGTCAATTTTATCTTGTCTAGGTGGGCAGTTTCTATCTTTATTAATTGACAGTGAATTTGTTCTATGGATGTATTGTAGATTGAGAATTTAACGTATAAATCTAATTGTGAAACTACAAGTTCCTAGAGCTTTAATTTTACCGGGCTACAGGGGATGTGAGCAAAGTTCCGGGCAGGCAGAGAGACAGTCCATTTCAGTTCTGGAAGCGATGCTAAGGTATAGAATGGGCTAGCCTGCTATGGTCCACACTAGAACCGCCCATAGAACACCATGTGTGTGTCAGGCGCGATAACAACCTGCCAAGGAGTCAGTGTGTGAAAGCAGCAGGCAGAGAGACAGCCAGAGCACGCGGCTCCCACGGTTCTGCACGGAGTAAGAATGTGCAGGTACGGTAGCCTCTGATCCATTTTTTTTTTATTTTTACCTCAATACTCTGGGAATGTGAATCCAAACATTTCATTCCATTCTCCTGTGCACAGGTGTTCATAAGTTCAGAACGCTTATTCTGCTCAGCTCATGGCTGGGGAATTATTAGTACTCAGAAGCATAGCTCATGCAGACATAGAGAATGAGCAGGAATGGCTACATTTCCGTCACACCCAAAATGGGAATCAAAGACTTCAAATGAAACTTTCATCCGGAGTAAAGATTTTTGTGTCAACATGCAATTATTTTGAATTTGAAAACATTTTCCTTTTCTTTTGAGACACTCCACCAAATCTTTAACCACAGGGTGAAAATTTCTGAGCCAGTTGAAATCACAATCAGACATCTCGCTATATACGGAAGACAAACTAAGAGCTAACTAACTCCCCCCTACATCCTAGTTATCTAGGTACCACTAAGCTCAAGTCCCTAGGGTTTGCCAATGTTCCCTTTGTATTAAGAACACAGTCAGCAAATCATTAACACTGGCCATTATTACTAGAATCATAATTATTGTGATTAAAATGCTAACGCTGTCTGGTTTCTTCCAGGCCCAAAGGAAAGATGTTTGCTAAAATTCACTCATATATACCAGTGGGTGTATTAAGTGCGACGCACTTTAAGCCAGAGTCCTATCCTTAACCCTATTATCTCTAACAATGCCTGAGACTTAAAACAGAGACCATCTCAAGTTCACCGCAAGTAGGAATTCGCCTTGGCAAATGTGACAAATGTCAGGGAAAAATCACAGGGTTAAATGTTAGTGATCTGTGTTGATCTTTCATTTATAGGCAACATTTGGCCGCCCTCTGTTTGACAGAGACTTGCAAATGTCTATCTCAAAGCACTAACCAGTTTATGAGACGGAATTTACATTTGCTCTCATGGCCAGGCACATGTGATGCTATATATTTCATATGCGGCAAATGAGAAAAATTTTACACTGGAATAATAGTTGCCTCTCAGTCAGGCTACATCAAACATTTTTAATCTTCCTTGGACGTAGACCATATACCTCATGAATAATTAAGTAATGATTCACAATTGGCCAGTTTTTCCTCATTTTTTCCCTTAACTTTGCAGACTTCAAAGGGCCCTTGTATAGGTAAGAGGAGAGGATGACGGCAAAGATCAATCAAAATCATCTTATCACTCCGTGTCTGGCTTTGCTAAAGAGAACTGCCATCTTAAACCATGATGAGAGGGAGCCCAAACTGCAGCTTCAAAGCCTCAGTGCCTTGTACACTCCATCCCATAACTCTGCCGCACCTGTCCAGTCATCTGTGTCAAAGTCTGTGTGCAGTTATGTAAATGCATGCCTCGAGCTGGCCAAGACCAAGTCATCGTGCTCACTAACCCTGTGCAGGGGGGACCAGGGCCGCCCAGTGGGGCAAACATTGCCTCTGTGAAGCCATACAGTGTTCTAAGCACATCCCGAAACTCAGACAGTTTGTGATAAAAATCTGTAGTTCATGCTCTTTAGTAAATATTTTGTTGAATGATTTGGTTTCCAGTTGCATAAAAAAAACAAGAGAGAAGAGCTGTTAGAGCGAGCCCTGGTCCTGGCCATCCATTCTCCTCTTATTAGAAACAAGAAGTGCTAAGCAAAGGGTGGACTTAAATCCAATTACCCTGGATGCTAAAACAAGGAATTCTTCAAAAATGGGTTGCAGATACTCATTTAGTATTAATTATGGCATAGTTGGCCTTCAAAAGTCATGCTCTTAGAATTTAATTGTTTCTTGAAACGTTTGGATCTGATTTAATTTCCCTCGTTTTCTTACTTTAATCCATTGTTCTTAATAAAAGATGTGTTCAACTTTGACCAATAGAATTAAATTACTCTAGTTCAAATGTGAGCCAGCCTCTGGGTCACGCTTTGCTGGGGATGCCCATAGGGACTGACTTTGGCACATGGCTGCCAGAGTATAAGCACTGTTCTTGGACTAGAGCAAAGGAAAGTTTAGGGTTGGTACCAGATTATACATCGCCGAGCCTTGGAACAATGATACCCTAACGTACGGTGCTTTGGCACACTGAGTACTTTGAACTAAAGGAACTTGGGGTGCTCCAGACAAAACGTCTCTCTCTTTGGACCTTATCCCATTTCCATCTCTTGTTGGCTCCTTTACCTCCTCTGAAGAGAGTCAGAAAACAGAATTCTTCTGCTCCAAGCCAGGTCAAAGGCACTGAAACCGCCACAAACCAAGCCATAAGATCTACACAGGTCACCTATTTCACTTTCTCTTTTCCCTGAGAAGCCCTCATTGCAAAAGGGTCCTGCTCAGTATCCAGGAGGAAGAACACTCTGTACACAGACCAAGGAGAATCTGGATATATGGGACTTGCTGGGGTCTCCCTTCAGTCCATCACCATTAAACCACATACTACTGGCCAGTTACATTTCTACACAGCTGACTATTCTTCAGTCAACTGCAAAGATGGATGTGTTAACTTGTTAGCTTCTGGATTCTTGTCCTAGAGGTAGGAGCAGTGTGACGGAGCTTATCATGCTGTTACATGCTTTCTGGAATATGTGTGCCATACTGTGCCATAGAAAGAAGTTTGACCGTTAGAAGTAGGATTGGATGGACTTCTCATCTCACTGACCAAGAAATGGATCCATTTTCGTTGTGCTTTGTACATTCTTTATTCCACTTTCAACTAAAGAGGTGATTGTGGTCAGTGTTCTTCATTTTACTTTCTGATAAACTCATGGACATTCAGAGTAAGCAAAACACACCCAGCATAAGGTGTTAGTGAAAACCCACATGTGCTAATCGTCGGTCCTTGGGGTTTCTTTCTCATTTCTGACCATCTTTCCTGGGTCTTTCTTTCTAAAACTCTCACTGCCACATCAAACTTTGGGTACATGAATTTGTTGTGCTTCCTTTTGCACAGGAGCACCAACCATCATTGTTGTGATGGGTAGGAAAGGAATCCCACATTGTCTTGTCTCTGTAGTGTCATTCAAGTGCAATCAGTTCATTCATATCAAGTGCTTAGGATAGTGCCTGGTGCCAGGAAGAAAGTTTTATAAATATGGCCGTCACTTGTTAATGATGCTCTGTTGTTGCCCCAACCCATAAGGGAGAACTGGAGAAGCCAATCTCTGACATCAGCATTGGCTGAAAGTAAGGAGCTGGAAGAATGGGAAATAGATGTACATACACTCACTGTTTTTACAGTCAGTTCCACATAGAGGTCCCAAAGAAAGCCTCTTCTACACACACCATGCATTTTGAATATTTTACATTGTGTATATATAAATAGAAGTACACACATAAAGGTCACTGCAGATCCAAACAAACTATTTGGTTAAGAAAGGTATTTCAGTGTTGGTGGGTTTTTTGTTTTTTGTATTTTGGAGGTTTTTTTTGTTTTTGTTTTTTGTTTTTTGTTTTTTGTTTTTTGTTTTTGTTTTTGTTTTTGTTTTTGTTTTTTTTGGCACAGATGAGCTTGTGGGCAAATCTAGGAGAAGAAGTTATAGCAAAGAAAAGTGGGGGAAGGGGAAAACATGTAAATTTCTGGACATACACATTTGCATATTCTGTTGTGGTGAAGACAGGACTAACCTGGGCAGATCACATTTCAGCACATGAAAATCAACCTTAAATTCTAAATTCACCTCCACTGTTCCGCTATAATAAGTCAGCTTATTGAACCATACATTCTAATATATTCTAAATCTATGTTCAATCATTTCATCAGTCAGCGAATACCTTTTTCCCCTCCACCACCTCAAGATAAAATATTCTCAAACCAGATTAAAGGTGTCTAACACTCTGTTAACTGCTAGGAGAAGCTTCTATTTCACAATAGGACCTCTAATACTTGAATCTCTCTGATTTCTCTTGACTGGAAAATTCAAGCTGAGCTATAGCATTTCCTAGAAGCCGCACTTAATAACAGTGGAGAGCTCTCACACACTGGACTGAGGATGACGGAATGACCAGATACTACAGTACGTGCTTCTAATCTCAGCACTCAGGAGGCAGAGGCCAGGGAGTTGTGAGTCTATCCCAGCCTGAGCTACCGGAAAGGTTCAGAAGGAAAAGCACTCACAGGAGGGCAGAAGACAGAAGAATCCCAGAAGCGTATAGGCAAGCTTGTCTAATGTGTGTAGAAGCAAGAGACTGTCACAAACAAGATGGAGTGAAGGACTGATGTGAGATTGTCCTCTGAGTTCTGTAATGCATGCCATGGCACAAGCGTGTATGCTTGCACACACACAGGCACACACACACACACATTCTGTTTCCCCACACATGGACAGTCCTTTACACTCACACAGGTACTGGCACAGGCAACTATTAGCACACACGTGAACAGTCAAACAATCACCCACCCACAACACAGGTAAATATTCACACACACACACACACACACACACACACACACACACACACACAAGTGCAAAAGAAAAGAAAAAAACTATCCCAATCCTTCCCCCTGTAATAAATAAACAAATAAATAAATCCAAAGGTAAGTTAACAGTCTTTAAAGCTTCCAACACCAGACCTACACAGGAGCGTTGGTTAAATGGGAAATGAGAAACTGTTGAAGCTTCATACGGCTTTGTTGTTGTTGAAGATACTTTTACTTGGTATTAATTCTTGATGGATGACGTTGATAGAAGACCCTAGGGAGCATGCAGTTCTGCTCAGGGAGGTCTTGTACAAAAGCCATTCCACAAGAACCCGTAGAAGTGAGGGCTCCCTCCTTCCCACACCATTCCCAGAGCCTCCCCGCATGGGAGTCTAATGTCATTTCTCTCCTAGTTGAGTCTACATCATGAGTTGCAGGGATCAGGCGGGCTTTACTACAGAAAAGGAACTTTTTTTTTCTTTCTTTTTTTTTTTTTATTAACTTGAGTATTGCTTATATACATTTCGAGTGTTATTCCCTTTCCCGGTTTCCGGGCAAACATACCCCTCCCCCCTCCCCTTCCTTATGGGTGCTCCCCTCCCCACCCTCCCCCCATTGCCGCCCTCCCCCCAAGAGTCTAGTTCACTGGAGGTTCAGTCTTAGCAGGACCCAGGGCTTCCCCTTCCACTGGTGCTGTTACTAGGATATTCACTGCTACCTATGAGATCAGAGTCCAGGGTCAGTCCATGTATAGTCTTTAGGTAGTGGCTTAGTCCCTGGAAGCTCTGGTTGCTTGGCATTGTTGTACATATGGGGTCTCGAGCCCCTTCAAGCTCTTCCAGTTCTTTCTCTGATTCCTTCAACGGGGGTCCTATTCTCAGTTCAGTGGTTTGCTGCTGGCATTCGCCTCTGTATTTGCTGTATTCTGGCTGTGTCTCTCAGGAGCGATCTACATCCGGGTCCTGTCAGCCTGCATTTCTTTGCTTCATCCATCTTGTCTAATTGGGTGGCTGTATATGTATGGGCCACATGTGGGACAGGCTCTGAATGGGTGTTCCTTCAGTCTCTGTTTTAATCTTTGCCTCTCTATTCCCTGCCAAGGGTATTCTTGTTCCCCTTTTAAAGAAGGAGTGAAGCATTCACATTTTGATCATCCGTCTTGAGTTTCATTTGTTCTAGGCATCTAGGGTAATTCAAGCATTTGGGCTAATAGCCACTTATCAATGAGTACATACCATGTATGTCTTTCTGTGATTGGGTTAGCTCACTCAGGATGATATTTTCCAGTTCCAACCATTTGCCTACGAATTTCATAAAGTCATTGTTTTTGATAGCTAAGTAATATTCCATTGTGTAGATGTACCACATTTTCTGTATCCATTCCTCTGTTGAAGGGCATCTGGGTTCTTTCCAGCTTCTGGCTATTATAAATAAGGCTGCAATGAACATAGTGGAGCACGTGTCTTTTTTATATGTTGGGGCATCTTTTGGGTATGTGCCCAAGAGAGATATAGCTGGATCCTCAGGCAGTTCAATGTCCAATTTTCTGAGGAACCTCCAGACTGATTTCCAGAATGGTTGTACCAGTCTGCAACCCCACCAACAATGGAGGAGTGTTCCTCTTTCTCCGCATCCTCGCCAGCATTTGCTGTCACCTGAATTTTTGATCTTAGCCATTCTCACTGGCGCGAGGTGAAATCTCAGGGTTGTTTTGATTTGCATTTCCCTTATGACTAAAGATGTTGAACATTTCTTTAGGTGTTTCTCAGCCATTCGGCATTCCTCAGCTGTGAATTGTTTGTTTAGCTCTGAACCCCATTTTTAATAGGGTTATTTGTCTCCCTGCGGTCTAACTTCTTGAGTTCTTTGTATATTTTGGATATAAGGCCTCTATCTGTTGTAGGATTGGTAAAGATCAGAAAAGGAACTTTTAAAAGTGTCTCTCCCAAGCCCACACTTCACTGCAGTGACGTTCTTATTAAGTAAAGCAAAGTGCACCTCGTTACCCACTGATACTAGAGCCACTCAGCACGAGTTACGACACTAACCACTGTGCCACAGGGACGGGCTAGGTAAGAATGTGTTTTCGGGTCCCCATTAAGAACAACATAATGTTCAATCAATATTTGCTCTCTATTATATTTGGACTTTCTTCATGCTTAGCCTTTTCAGTTCCATAGAAATATATCCTTGTGCGGAACAACAACTTTCTTCCTGTAAGCAAATGAGATGCAAATCTGTTTTTATGTCACGCCTTTCAAACAGTAAAATAAAAATAAATGGCATACAACGAAACGAGCTCACAGGGGAGAACCTTACTCCTCTTTCTCCACCTACAGAAATCTCAGAGGAAGCAAGGGAAGGAGGTGGGTAGTGCGACGGTGAAATTTCAAGAGAGACTGTGAAACAGGCAGCTTGTGGGCTCGAGGGCAGAACTCGGGGCCTATAAACACAAGGGGAGCATGTTTGAGGAACAAATTAAATCAACATCAGGAGGAGGAGTGGGTTACTAAGCAATAACACTTCAGATTTCAATCTCTAAGCTCAGGAAGATTAACTCTCACCTGGTTACACAAGAACTGCTTGTATACACAAAGAAGCAGGCTCAGGAGAAGTGATTCCGTGGCACCCTCCAGGCCAAGGAGTACAGCAAACAGACCCTACCCTGGTGAGAAATGGGCTCCATTTCCCACACTGGGGCTGCGGAAGATCAGGTTTGCTTTCTTGGGTGATCTGTTTCAGTTCCTTCCGTTATAGATATTCCATGTAAATATTCACCACACATATTTCACTCCATTCACCAACCTTAGGAAAGCCGTACATGACTGGAAAACAATGTGTGTTTTAAGAGGTAATGGAGGACCATGGAAATGACGTGGTGGGTAAAGGCCCTTGCTATCAGCTCTCATGACCTGCGTTCCATCCCTGCATCACATCTGGTGGAAGGAGGAAACCGAGTCACTGAAGTGATTTTATGATAACCATACAACCACCGTGTCATGCCGCCCCACCTCGGCCCACGCACAGACACTAGAAACACAATTTGAAGTATAAGAATGCAAAACAGAAAGCAGAGATAGCGGTCTCCAGTGTTCCCCTTGTTTTATGTCAGACTGCAAAATAGACCCTCATTTGTTGGCCAAACGGAAGCCACACTGCAGAAGCAAGTGACAACGTGAAAAGGCTTCGTTTCCTCAGCTGTCGGTGTTCCCCTCCCTGGGTGTCTTTTCAACACTGTGCCAGATGAGGCCTGAGATACTGTTGATAACAGGTCATCGGGACACATGACAGTAGCCGTGGCTTCTTAACATTGCTCTTCCAGCGTTCTAAGCAGAGAGCTGGAACAGGATGGCAGGAAAGGACCAGGCTGAGCTTCAAATGAGGAAGGAGCAAGGCTCTCTTCCACAAACGAGCTCCCTCAGCAATGAAGCCTTTTCTTCTGCTCCCCCGCCCCTCGCCCATCTGTTGGCCTCATGTGCCGGCAGCTGTATTAGGAACAGAATATCAACATTCTTAATGTCAGGGGGTTGTGAAATTTTGCTTTTGTGACAAGAAGTCTTCAGGGCCGTAATTAACAGACCAGGGAATTTCAGCCCAAATATTATAACTTCTTTAAAACTATGCCCATCTGCTAGCCTTATGTCCTCAATTGAGCTGAGTCTGGAAAGCAGCAGGGGAAAGAGAAAGAAAATCATAAAAAAACTATTTTTTTCAGTGTATTCTGGGGAAGTGGGGGACATTGGGAAGACAGTATGAAAGACAATGTATGTGCTATTTGCGGTTCATGGAGTAAGAGAGAAGTGAGCTTCTGGGTTAAGATTTTTGCCACTGGAAATGGGGGTTATGGGTTTGGGAGCACAGGTTTAAGACTATGTGATTACCAAGCTCACACCTTCCGTTCTCCCTTTCATCCACTCTGCTCGATCTCCCCATTCCTTTCCAGCCTTTCCCAAAGCTTGAAAACTAACTCCATTTTGCTCATGCTAACTTCATTTTGCTCATGTATCATAGCAGTATGTCTCGGCCTCAAGCTGATTCTCTCTTGTGTCCAAAGCAGAAGGAGATCCAACAGCACCTAAGATTTTTCTAGTTGTTTTCTCCCTCTATGTCCTTTTCCCAAAATCCAAGACTTCACTAGCAGCATCTATTAAGGATTTAGGCCAGAGTCTAGGGACACAATAATCTATAATCTTGTCCTAGGAACAAACACAAATGGGTCAGCAACTCATTTCAACTGCAGTTAAGAAGGAACCAGGATACCCAAAACAGAGAAGGAACCAGGATACCCAAATCAGAGAAAGAAAGAGGTCAGGGTGAGGAAGACAGACCAGGTTTCCGGGAAGATGTAGAGAGGTAGAAAAGAAGCTGATGGGGTAGGAGGAGGTGGGGTGTGGCCAGAGACCAGCTGACCACACAGCCAGAGTCTGATGATGATGGTTCAGAATTGCTAGAGCATAGAATTCCAACTCCAGTGGCCTAAGACTGAGCAAAGGACAGGACAGAGAGACCCTTAAAATGCCGTTACAGGATTTAGACTTCATCCTTTAGAAAACCAACCATTGTAATGACCGTGATTGTCATTTACATAGACGCTGCTGGACTCAAAGTGAAGTATAGTTTTTTTTTATGAGTTTTATTTTAAAGGTTTTTTTCTCTAATTTTATTTTAATTTCCTGTACATGGGAGTTTGCTTGCACCACTTATATGCCTGGTGCTCACAGAACCCACAAAAGTTGCAAGCAGTTGTGAGCTACTGTGTGAGTACAGGTTCTCTGAGCCCTCCTTCCAGCTCCTAATGTATTTCATTTTTAAATTAAGAAATTATAATTTTGCACCATTTTGCCCTTCCTCTCCTCCCTCGAGCTTCTCCTATACGCCCTCCCTCATAAATTCATAGCTGTTCTCTTTAGTTTAAATATACATCTGTGTGATATACATGAGTAATAATATGTATGAGTAAATAAATAAATATAACCTGCTAAATATTTGTAATAGTACATATGAGTAAATGAGTAGAGATAACTCGTTGAATCCTCTTAGGATTGTGTATATGTAAACATTCTTAGGGTTGAACATTTAGTATTGAATATCCAGTTAGAGGGTTCATCCCTGAGGGAGACTAATCCCCCTCCCTCTCGCTCTCTGTTCATAGCTGCCATTCAATAGATGAGACACTAGTCTGGAAAAAGGGTTATCTGGCTAGAATTATCCAGTGGAGCAGAGAATACAGACTAGGGAGTGAAACCCTAACAGTGGATGTGCCGGTTAACTGAACTTGGACATTCTCGCTTACACCTAGCTGTTTCTGGAGAAAGAGTTGGAGAAAGGTCACCTGTGAGCACAAAATGATGGTCCGCTAACTCGTTTGGATGAGGAACAAGTAGAGCGAAAAGGCGGAAGCTGAGCTTAGATCTCTGCATTTCAAAGGTGAGGGGTAATGTGCACACACACACACACACACACACACACACACACACACCATTGCGGATAAACTTCTGGCAGAGGTCGAATGGGGGGTATCGAAAGTTTATAATGTGTCTGCACAGGAGGAAAAAGTACACAGAGCATGAGATTAGATAGGATGAACTAAGAACATATACAAAGTGGAAAGAGAAACAGTAAGAAACATGAGCTGGCACACTTCTGTCACTTTACAGGGTCTCAGAAAACACCTGCTTAGTCATAACTGTAAATGTTCCAAAGTCAAACTACAAAAGGCAGCTCTGAAGGCAGCCTTTCCTAAAGATTGTGCCAAGCGTGTTGGCTGATGGAAACATTCGTCAATGCAGCCAGTCTTTACCAAGTGCTGCATAAAAGTAACAGCTGCAAACCGGAGAATGGTGAGGCCGCAATGGCTGTGGAGATATTTAGCGCTGCTCTTCCTGCTGGCTTTAAACAGTGTTTCTCAACTAGGGTGATTTTGACCCAAGAGACATTTGAGAATACCTCAAGGGGGGAAAAATGTCATAATGTATAGAAAGTAAAACTCGTAGCTAATGGTTAGAAGTCCAAAGCATTATTAACCATCCCACTTAACACAGCCACCAAGAAAAAAAGAATTACTGGTTGCCACAAAGCCAATAACAGCAAAATTGACAAGCTTTGCTGTGTGTGAACCGTTAGGGACTTCCTCATCCCTTCTCGTCATTTCTCTGTCTACTCCCGACTTGTTAGTATCCACCAATGAAATGATTACTATTTCCCGAGACGTGATTTCGCAACTGATGTCTGCTCTGATTGGTTTGTGTCCCAGTCTTATTCATCATTAAAAATTTTAAATATTTTGTAAAAGTGTATGAAATTTAGCCTCTCTTTAATGAGTTTCTCTGAAACACCATAATGATGTTAGCCAAAATGATTTCCTTTTAGACAGATGAATCCAGGCTGGAGAGATGGCTCAGTGGTTAAGATCATTGCCCTTCCAGAGGTCCTGAGTTCAATTCCCAGCAACCACATGGTGGCTCACAACCATCTGTAATGGAATCTGATACCCTCTTCTGGTGTGTCTGAAGACAGCTACAATGTACTCATATAAATAAAGTAAATAAAAAATATTTTAAAAAAGAAACAGATAAATCCTTCCACTATATAAGACACACTATTTGGCACAAAAATATTTGAAACACAAAGCCTTTTGCCAAGAATTAGGAAATAAAAATTAATAAACATGATAATTCAAGACAAAGATCTGAATTTCATTATTGCTGACATAAAGGAAAATCTAGAAAAACTCTTAGGAGTCTTGAAAACTGACCTGGGCTTAAAACTGTAGTAAGGAATAAAGATTCAGATAATAGTGAGAACAAGGTGTTTACCATAGCAAATGCCAATAGGAAAACAACTTTTCTTAAATAGTTGTCAGGCCAATAATTTTCCATCCTGAAACTTCAATGCATATCTTATTAAATATGAGGAGCTAATCCATTTTGGCTAAGTAGTGCAGTATGTTTAAAGCTTCAGTCGAAACACTTTAAAAACAAAATCTCCCAAGGAACTTTTGTAGCGAAGGAAGTCTGTTTTGAATATGTTGTTTCTACTCAGAACATCTTCACATATTGATGTGGTTAGTTACTAAAGATAAACATAAAATATTAATCAGCCACCTACAATGTTGCTTGCCGCCCAATGCTACTGGGAGTTAGATGGCTGAATTATGCCGTTATAATGCGCTGCAAATTGGAAAAACAGTTTGGTAAAGCCTTATAATTTTCATGCTTATGCAACTTAAAGCAGTGTAGCATGCTCTTCGGGTTAGCATCCGTCAGTGTTCCTCCCCTTCCGTCTCATCAGAACCCTCTGATCTAGATAGGTGGCCTCCGTGCAAACACTCAGTGCAAGCATCTTCTTAACAAATAATGTAAGCATTATGACTAAAAAGACTGCTGTGTGAGGGCCGTCTTCAAAATACATTTTTATTTCTTATTTGCAAAAGCAACTGCTCTTTTTAACAGATAGATACTACCACTAAAGGGGGTGAGGGGTCCACATAGGAATTTAAGCCATTGTTTACACTAAAGTGTCATTCAACAACTGACATTAAAAAACAAGACAGCAAACAACAATTACAACAACAACAGCAGCAACAACAACAACAAAGAAGATGAACTAACCAAAAAACTTTAAAAATACAACACGAGGATTAGGACTATGGCCTTCACGGTTGATCTCTTGTACATAGTCTATGAAGACTTGGGTTTGAGCCACAGGAGAAGAAAATGAAGAAGCAGGAAAATGCAAACTAATATTATGTTCATTGTCACCGAGGAAACGGGGCCTTAAAAAATTACTGGTCTGGTGGGGAACAAGAGAAAACACGAAGAAGTATCTGCTGCTTTTTAATATTAAAAGTCTTTCTTGCCACAAGAAATCTTGCCTGCTGCGATGGCTTTAAACGTATCTCCCCTTTTTTAAAATTGCCCCCTCAAAAAGATTGTTTACGTGGAAGCTTATGTGAAATATATTTGTGTTTACACGTGAGGCGTGGTGTTCTGACACCCTGGGAGTTTGGCAATTTGAACTTTCTCGTGCATGCCAAGATGTTGAGTACAAGGTCAAAATGTATTCAGTGTAGTTCGACAGGGCAATAGTCTTAAAAATCAGTTTAAAAGTAGGTTTGGCTCAAGGCCTCTAAATGATATCTGACCCTAGAGTCCCTCTGGATTGTTCTTGAGTCATATTAAAAATTCAAATTCACTTGGAACAAAGAGATCCATACTGGATGCTCATTAAAGCTTTGTTAGGTAAAGGAACATGGCCATTTTAAATGTATATAGCTCTTTCATGATATCTAACACTTAGAACATCATATTCCTTCATTCCTCTCAAAATTTTAGAAAACTAACTTTTGTACACACGTCCATGGTTGACACTCCCTCCAAACCCAGGTGAAAGGGAATCTATTTCATAAAAAGGTTCTTAAACTGTACAATTACTGACCTTGAAGCATGTAGCAAAATGGAACTTTGCTAAGGCACACACTTCACATATCTAACAATTAGCAATAGCTACTACATCACCCGTGGAAGCTAAATGGCCTGACAGCCCCTTCCTGGGAGGATGAGGGCCAAGTGCATTAACCTTCTGCTCAACAGGTGCTGGGCGTCCACTTCATCGGATTACACATTCTTCCTAACTTTCTACCCTTGTGCCCGGTGGGAATGACGGAGCTGCTCACGTATGCTGTTGTTAGACGGACACTGACAGAAGCTAACGCACATGAAAGAACAAGTATATGTGTATTCATAGATGAGTAGAATATCGGAATCAGAAGAACCTCGGCTATCCATTCTGTTTAGAAATGAGGAAATTGGGGCTGGGGATTTAGCTCAGTGGTAGAGCGCTTACCTAGGAAGCGCAAGACCCTGGGTTCGGTCTCCAGCTCCGAAAAAAAGAACCAAAAAAAAAAAAAAAAGAAATGAGGAAATTAAGCCACAAGAAGGTCACGTCGCTTGTCATTGACAAATCCAAATATCAAAGCCCGGATAAGAGTGGAATTTGGAATCTGATGAAGTAGGTTCTCCAGCTAAGCACTATCTGTATCCTAAAGGGCACGAGTTAAACTAACTTTGAAATAATTCATTGTAGGTTCTGTGCCAAAGGCCACGCCAAGGAGCTCTATCTTCCATCTACACACACACACACACAAACACACACAGATTTGCACACAGAGAGAACACACACACATACACACACTCACATGCACACACATACACACACTCACATGCACACACACAGACACACATATACACACACACATGGCACACACAGAGAGACACATGCGCACACATACACATGCACACGTGCACACATATACTCTCATGCACACACACACACACACACTAAATAATAATGCTCATCAATCTTTTCATGTCTGAGGAAGAATTTTAGTGGGAGTACAGGCTGATGTGTTAAACTTTTTTCCCTCTACCCCAAATGTTTGGGTGGGGTGCTCTCTGTAGAAATATTGAGCCCTTGAAATCTATGCCAAGGTGGTAACTCAAGGCAAAGTAAGGTGGAGAAGCAGTGGGTGGAGAGGTGGTACCGGCTCCTCTGTTACTCTTTTTCATTCCAAGGTCCTGAGTGATTCCCCTCCGGGAATTGTTCTGCTGACTTGAACACAATGCATGTGCTTTATGCTACTCAGCCTTTGCATTGGTCAGCTGCCCATCGCTGCAGTGAAATACTTCAGGTTGTTAGAACATAAAGGGTTGTTTGGGTTTGCAATTGAGGTGGCTGCAGTCTGAGACTAAGAAGTCCCATTCTTTTCTCTGGCCAGGGCTGACCATTGTGGGAGTGTGCAATGGAGCAAGCCACTCCTTTCAAAAGGCAGGAAGCAAAGACAGAAACGTGTGGAACTCTCAAAGTCCTTAAAAGATATGTCCTAAAAGACCTAAGAACCTTCTTGAGGAACACTTTACCTCCCAATAGTGTCACCCTGGTGACCGAGCCTTTACTGGAGGTCATTCAATGTCCAACAATGACAGTCATTTATTCTGAATATGCTCAAAGGTCACAAAAGGCATAGTGTATAATGAAGAAAGCCATTGTTTCCTAACCAACTTGAACAAACTAGCAACATTTAGACCATATTTTCTATTCTGTACATGCTCTCACATGCTAAGTCACGAATCCAACATACACACACATACACACATATACACACATATACATACACACATACACACATATGCATGCACACACACATTCTCTCTCAATGCTTTCTCGATTTTCAAAAGGAAACCTTAGCTATTCTTTCATTGTTTACACTCCTTTTATGTCTATGAGCCACATAAAGACCTTTAAAAACATAATTATAATGCTATTATCACACTTGAAAACTTTGAATCTTTAATATCATCTAATATTTAAATTGTACTCAAATTTCCTGTTTTCTTTTTTTAAAACTATTATATACTAACCAAGAACCTATTTGCAATTGATACCTGCTGGCAAAGGGAAAAATCTATTTTTCACAGTGGAGAGTCACAGAGTATATCAACCAAGCTCCAGGGCAGGTGCCCTGCCAAGGAGTATGGTGATTAGAGAAAAACTCCTTGGGGTATCTTTGTGTGTGTGTGTGTGTGTGTGTGTGTGTGTATGTGTGTGTGTATTGTATGTGTGCATGTGTGTGTTGTGTGTGTACATGTGTGTACATGTGTGTGTATGTTTGTGTAACTGTGTGTAAGAAATAGAAAGCATAAAGTTGAGTGGGTAAGAATGCGAGAACTATCTGGGAAGAGTTGAAGGAGGGAAACATCATGAAAATATGGTATGGAAAAGATTAAATAAAAGAAGTAGAAAGAATGATTTCCTGTAAGGCAAAGGACACTGTTGTTAGGACAAAATGGCAACCAACTGATTGGGAAAAGATCCTTATCAATTTTGCATCTGAGAGAGGGCTAATATCTAATATCTACAAAGAACTCAAAAAGTTAGACTGCAGGGAGACAAATAACCCTATTAAAAATGGGGTTCAGAGCTAAACAAAGAATTCACAGCTGAGGAATGCCTGAGAAACACCTAAAGAAATGTTCAACATCTTTAGTCATAGGGGAAATGCAAATCAAAACAACCCTGAGATTTCACCTCACACCAGTGAGAATGGCTAAGATCAAAAACTCAGGTGACAGCAAATGCTGGTGAGGATGTGGAGAAAGAGGAACACTCCTCCATTTTTGGTTGGATTGCAGACTGGTACAACCCTTCTGGAAATCAGTCTGGAGGTTCCTCAGAAAATTGGACACTGAACTACCTGAGAACCCAGTTATACCACTCTTGGGCATATACCCAAAAGATGCCCCAACATATAACAAAGACACATGTCCCACTATGTTCATAGCAGCCTTATTTATAATAGCCAGAAGCTGGAAAGAACCCAGATGCCCTTCAACAAAGGAATGGATACAGAAAATGTGGTACATCTACACAATGGAATATTACTCAGCTATCAAAAACAATGACTTTATGAAATTCATAGGCAAATGGTTGGAACTGGAAAATATCATCCTGAGTGAGGTAACCCAATCACAGAAAAACACAAATGGTATGCACTCATTGATAAGTGGATATTAGCCCAAATGCTCAAATTACCCTAGATGCACAGAACACATGAAACTCAAGAAGGATGACCAAAAAGCGAATGCTTCACTCCTTCTTTTAAAGGGGAATAAGAATACCCTTGGGAGGGAATAGGGAGGCAAAGTTTAGAACAGACACAGAAGGAACACCCATTCAGAGCCTGCCCCACATGTGGCCCATACATATACAGCCACCAAACTAGATAAGATGGATGAAGCAAAGAAGTGCAGGCCTACAGGAACCGGATGTAGATCTCTCCTGAGAGACACAGCCAGAATACATAGGTGAATGTCAGCAGTAAACCACTGAACTGAGAATGGGACCCTCATTGAAGGAATCTTAGAAAGAACTGAAAGAGCTTGAAGGGGCTTGAGGCCTCATATGAACAACAATGCCAACCAACTAGAGCTTGAGGGACTAAGCCACTACCCAAAGACTATACATGGACTGACCCTGGGCTCCAACCTCTTAGGTAGCAATGAACAGCCTAGTAAGAGCACCAGTGGAAGGGGAAGCCCTTGGTCCTGTGAAGACTGAACCCCCAGTGAACGTGATTGTTGGAGGGAGGGCAGTAAGGGGAGGAGGATGGGGAGGGGAACACCCATATAGAAGGGAGGGGGAGGAGTTAGGGGGATGTTGGCCCCGGAAACCGGGAAAGGGAATAACAATCGAAATGTAAATAAGAAATACCCAAGTTAATAAAGATAAAAAAAAAAGAATGGGGAAAAAATCTACGCAATTGTCAAAGAATAATAAAGGAAACATTCCAAAAAAAAAAAAAAAAGAACGATTTCATGTTTCCCCTTCTATTGAAAACAGTTTTTTTTCCTCATGTAATATATTCTGATTACAGTTTCACTTCTCTCTACTCCTCCCAGCTCCTCCCTGTTGTGGTTTGCCCTGACGTTAGTTATTTGTATTTTGATGCTAATTCCACTGCCCCAAGGACAGCTGCCTAGTCACTTGTTCAGGAATCAGGTGACTTCACCAGAACCTTCTCCCCATTGAATCTGTAAAGTACAGGTGAGGGGCAGGGACAGGATAGAAGGAGGCCTGTCGTTGGAGGAGAAGGAAGGTGGGTGGGAGAGAAATTTGAAGGAAGAGGAGGAACTAGAACAGAAAGGAAGAGACAGGAAATAGGAGAGGGAAAGAGAAGCTGTGGCAGGGCAATGGAGGCTGATGTAAAGATCTCGCTCTGTGTATTTACAGGCCGTTATTAATGTTCTCATGGGATGGATGGTACGGGCTTTGTATGTTTAAGTGGGCAATTATATCTTACCAATTGTGTCAAAGGTTATTGTGTTGTGTGTTCTTTTATGTGATGGTTTGAGTGTAGGAAAGTGTGTGGCGGCAAGAGACACTGGGCCGCAGAGGAGTTGGGATGTGTTTCCACCAAGATATCTTGGGGCACCGTGGTGCAGACCTAACGGGAAAAAGACAACCATACTTCTTTTATTTTTATATTTTTACAACAACACCTCCCCACATTCCCTCCCATCCAGATCTATCCCCTTTCTGTCTCTTCTTAGAAAACAAACAGGCTTCTAAGGGCTAAGAATAAAATATAATAAAACAAAACAAAAACTAACACAACAGAATAGGACATGACAAACAGAAGGAAAGGAGCTGAAGAACAGGGACAAGAGACAGAGATGCAGAGACCCACTGGTTTACATACTCAGGAATTCCATAAAAACACTGAACTGTGAGCCACAATAAATATACAAAGGATTGTATGGCAACAGGAGAGAGAATACATAAATAAAAATAAAAACAAGATAAAGTTTAAGAAAGAATAGCCCCGACATGACACTATAAGAAACAGAACTTCGAAGATACCACTAAGTTTGTTTTCTGTTGGCCGTCTACCCACAGGAGAACTTTGTTCCCCCTGTGAGAACTCCTTAGAGTAAATTAAACTTTGATTTGCAAATAGTTATCCATTGGAGACAGCTTCTGGCTTAGGGATGGGGCACGTGTCCAGTTCTCTGCTCAGCTCTAGGGCCTCACGCAGGCCCTGTGCATGCGGCTTCAGGCTCTCTGACTTCACATGAGCTTCAGTCACGTTGACTAAAGGGCCTCTTGGTGTCCTCCATCCCCTCTGGCTCTTAGACTTTTTCTTCCTCCTTTCAGCAGGGTTTCCTGAGCCCTGAGGGGAGAGATTTGATACAGATTATCCTGTTTAGGGATGACTTGTTGAAAGGTCGATCACTCTCTCCATAATGTCTGGCTGAGGGTCTCTGTATCTGGTCCCATCTGCTGCGGGAGAAAGTGTCTCTGATGGTGGCTGAGCAAAGCACAGACCTATGAGTGTAGCAGGAAGTCAGTGGGAGCGCTGCAGTCTTGTTCTGTTTTGTAAATTTGTTGGTTTGTTTTAAGAACAGCAGTATTTGGCTTTATTCTAGCCCCCAAGCTATCTAGTCTCAGGGTTTGGACCACCCGAGCAGTGTAGAATATGGGTTTCATGTCATAGAGTAGGCTTGAAATCAAATCAGATACTGGTTGGTTAATCCTGCAAGCTTTGTGCCCCCTTTGCACTAGCATGCCTTGCAGTCAGGACAGCCCTGCAGATCAGAAGTGTGTAGCTAAGTTAGTGTTTATATGTCTCCTTTGTCAGTGGGCTGAATACCTTCTTGTACCGAGAATACTAAATAGGGATAGAGTAAAGAGTCACTAGCTTGACCTCTCCATGTTCAGTGAGTGATAGATGCTGTCTTCATCAATGGGACCTCATCATCAGTTTATGGAAAGCAACCCACAGTCTTGGCAACAGTTTGGGCGTCCCCTGAGACTAATCTCTTTGGCCAACAACTCAAGTAAATGTAACCCAATCCCAATACTGGAAGTTTCATTTGGTTCCAAGTGATGTCCAGTTGGGGCTGTCTCCCCCCATTATTCTGCAATTTCATCTAGATGCCTTCATCTATATGTATATTTTGCAAAGCTCCTGCTGCATTAGGTTTTGATATTACCCCTCAAATGCCTCTTAATTTTAGCAATAGAGAGAGAATGATTTCAACCATAGCAAAATCTTGGCCAGTAAGCCTCAGTGGGCAGGGGAAGAAAACAAATAATGAATTTCTTATTGTTTTATTTGATTTGTGGGGGTGGGGATAAATGTGTCACAGCATGCTAGTAGAAGTTAGAGAGCACTTTGTGGGAGACAATTCTCCCCTGACACAGGTGAATATTGGAGAGTTTTAGGTCATTGTTCTTGGTAGTAAGTGACTTTACCCAGTGAGCCATCTCATCAGCTCTTCTTTTATAAAAACACCTTTTTTCTGAGTTGCTGGAGACCAATCTTGGGACCTAAGACATGCCTAAACATACTCTATACCGCTGAGCTACAGCAGGCTTCTTCCTTTTTATTTTTAATATTTGTTTTTAATTTACATTCAAGTGTGATATATATGTATATATCCATTCCCCACAGATATTGGTAGAAGGCATTGGACTGTCTAAAGCTAGAATTACAGACTGTCGTGAGCCACCTGATGTGGACGCTGGAAATTAAACTTGGGTCATCTAGAAGAAGCAGCAAGTGCTTTTAGCACTAGTCGTTTTTCTAGCTCCCACTCTACCTATTAAGTGTGTATTTTAAAATTAGTCCCTTTGAATCAAAATCAAAGCATGACCTGAAAAGCATCAGGGCTCACATTTTCTAAGTCCCTCTAAGCATTTGCTTTCTTCATCTATGGCCATTCCTAAGTCGCCCTTTTTTTGAGAAAGGTATTGATTGGCCCTTAGGATTCTCCTTATTTAGTGACTTGCATCCTGACATTATTGATCAACGTGTTGCTCTGTTTCCAATAATCTGATAATCCAGTGCACACCAGTTCAACTTTCAAGCACACACACTTCATGGGCGGTCCTTGCTATCTGGCCGTCTAGTCTAGTGAACTCTAGTGGGTCATCAATGAATCCCAGAGTTACCAGGCTGTTCTCGTCTTTCCAGGCTTCCCCTTCACCCTTTTACCTGGTGGTTTGAAGACTCTTCTTACCTGTGCCTTACTTTACTAGAGCTCTGGGCTTGAACTCTCTCCATTTCCCCCTTTACTTCTGCACTTAGAAGGTGGAAGTCCAGCAGAAGGAGGTGCTCTGCTCACAAGCTCTGGAGATAGAACTCAGCACAGAGAAGCAGAGCCTTCCTTCAGCCTTAAGAAGTTTCACTCCCAATTATTGTTTTAGACTACCACTGTAACCTAACTCTCATATGTTTGATATTCAGCAATCCACAGTCCTCATTCTTTCTGTCATTAAAGAGTCAGCAAGTGTTTCCCAGGTTGGCATTGCATCCTTTTGACTAGTCCTGAGTTTGGCAGCCTCTTTTATTTACAGATTCAGTAAGATGACCCAGAACGATATTATAGGTAGTGCTCACTGCAGACTTGGGGGGGGGGGTGCCAGACCCAGTTTATATAGAATTATATGTGTACAATTCCCTAGAATTACCTGGCCCCAGGAATTTATTCAGCGTTAATTGTCTTGTCTTCCAAGAAGGCCAGATGGCTCCAACCACAGCCACAAAGAGATTTGGTTAAGAATGGCTCATTAAGTTTTATCACCACCTTTGAAATGGAGGGCAGTTGCTTGCTGTAGAACACCCCCACTTGGCTCGTCACCCCCTCCACTGAAGCAGATGCTTCCTAACCTCGGTTGCTGGTAGTGTGTCCCCACAGCACCTCAGACTGCATTCTTTGTCCTTCCCCCTTCGGTTCTCAGGCCACCACTAGGTCACACCTGCTCATCAGTGAGCTTCCAGGCTGCAGGCAATAGGTGTAGGGAGGGTGACATAAGTCACAGCTGCTTACACATTCACCATGGTCCATTATGGCTCTATTAGTCATGCTGCCTGAAGGACCCAGGAAGAAAACTAAAAACCATGGCAAACTTTGACTAGTGAGGAAAGGGATAAAAAGAGGAGTCTGGAAGAGTATTTATCATTACCTCTCTCTGATGCTGTTCCGAGTCACAGGATAGTGCAATGGGATGCACCAGCTTGCTCAACGGTGTTGCTCCTGAGCAGGTAGCTGGCCAGATCCTCTGAACTCTAACTAGCTGATGACACACTGCCTTGGTTGCTTCCTTTCCTCTTTTCTCTTTATTTTTTAGTTCCCTGAAGTCACCACACAGAGAGGCACAGCAATAAATAGTTAGAATGTGGGTTTTAATGAGAAACATATATACATATTTTTAATAGGTAGAAAGCATATTGTCAAGATCACATACAGAGGCCAAGGAAGTAGCTCAGTTGCAGACGTTTTGAGCCATGTAGAAGAGGCTCTGGCTTTGACCTCTAACGAGACACACACACACACACATCATCATCATCATCATCATCATCATCATCATCATCGCAACAAGTTCAGCTTTCAGCACAATAGCTTAGGCCTTGAATATTCTATATCTGAAGTTGAAGAGTGCTAGGACATACTCTTCTTTTTTTAAATTGTCAAGTGAGTATGTTCATGTATGTGTATGCAGATGCACACAAGGCATAGTTTCCATGTGGAGGTTGGAGGAAAAGGTAAAACATTGGTGGTTTCTCCTTGTTCAACTCAGGTCTCTTGTTCTTCACTGCCTATATGAGGCTATTCCACAAATTTCCAGGGATCTTCCAGTCCCTACATCCGATCTCACTGTAAGAGAGTTGGCATGACACATGTACACAATGGTGTCCAGTTTTACCTGGTTTTGGGAACTGAACTCAGATCTGCATGCTTACATTGCATACCCACTTGCCATGTCCTTAGACAGTGGGTACTCTTTTTCATTAATTTTAAATATCTTTTTTAATTGAACATTTTCTTTATTTATATTTCAAATGTTATCCCTTCTGGGTTTCCCCTCCAGAAACCATAACATCCAAACCCCCTACCCCCTGCCTCCATGAGGGTGCTCCCCCACCCACCATCCACTCCTTCCCACCTCCCCACCCTGGCATTCCACTACATTGGGGCATTGAGCCTTCACAAGACCAAAGGCTTCTCTTCCCATTGATACCTTGCAAGGCAATCCTCAGCTACATATGTGGCTGGAACCATGGGTTGCTCCGTGTGTACTCTTTAGTTGGTGATTTAGTCCCTGGGAGCTCTGAGGGGTCTGCTTGATTGATATTGTTGTTCTTCCTATAGGGTTATAAAGCTCCTCAGCTACCTCAGTCTTTTCTCTAACCCTGTTCTCAGTCCAATGGTTGGCTGCAAGCACCCTCTTCTGGATTTGTCAGACTCTGGAAGAGCCTCTCAGGAAATAGTTATATCAGGCTCCTGTCAGCATGCACCTCTTGGCAACCTCAATAGTGAAAGGGTTTGGTGACTTCATGTGGGATGGTTCCCCGTGTGTGGCAGTCTCTGGATGGCCTTTCCTTCAGTCTCTGCTCCACACTTTGTCTCCCTATTTCCTTCTGTGAGTATTTTATTTCTCGTTCTAAGAAGTACTGAAGCATCCACATTTTCGTCTTTCTTCTTGTTGATCTTCATGTGGTCTGTAAATTATATCTTGGATATTCTGAGCTTTTGGGCTAATATCCACTTATCAGTAAGTACATATCATGTGTGTTCTTTTGTAATTGTGTTACCTCAATAAGGAAAATATTTTCTAGTTCCATCCATTTGCCTAAGAATTCCATGTAATCATTGTATTTAATAGATGAGTAGTATTTCATTGTGAAAATTTACCACATTTTCTGTATCCATTCCTCTGTTGAAGGACACCTGGGTTGTTTACAGCATTTGGCTATTATAAAAAAGGCTGCTATGAACATACTGGAGCATGTGTCCTTGTTATACATTGGAGTATCTTTTGGGTATATGCCCAGGAGTGGAAAGCTGGGTCCTCAGATAGTACTATGTCCAATTTTCAGAGGAACTGCCAGACTGAGATTTCCAGAGTGCTTGTACCAACTTGCAATCCCACCAACAATGGAGGTGTTCCTCTTTCTCCACATCCTCACCAGCATCTGCTGTCACCTAAGTTTTTCAACTTTGCCATTCTGACTGATGTGAGGTGGAATCTCAGGGTTGTTTTGATTTGCATGTCCCTGATCACAAAGGATATTGAACATTTCTTTAGGTGCTTTAAGGCCATTAGATATTCTTCAGTTGACACTTCTTTGTTTCGCTTTACCCCATTTTTAATACGGCTATTTGATTCTCTGGAGTCATTAAGACCATAAGAGAACACAAATGCCAGCCCAGTTTACTGTATCCAGCAGAACTCTCAATTACCATAAATGAAGAAACAAGATATTTCATGACAAAAGGAAATTTATGCAATATCTTTTCACAAATACAGCCCTACACAGGATAATAGATGGAAAACTCCAATACAAGGAAGGAAATTACATCTTAGAAAAAGCAAGAAAGTAATCTTCTTGCAACAAACCCAAAAGCAGATAGCCACACAAACATAATTCTACCTCTAACGACAAAAATAACAGGAAACTATCACTATTCCTTAATATCTCTTAGCATCAATGGACACAATTCTGCAATAAAAAGACATAGACTAACAGACTGAATATGTAAACAGGACCGAGGCATTTTGCTGCATACAGGAAACACATTTCAGTGACAAAGACAGACACTATCGAAGAGTAAAAGGCTGGAAAACAATTTTCCAAGCAAATGGTCCCAAGAAACAAGCTGGAGTAGCCATTCTAATATCAAATAAAAGCAACTTTCAACCAAAAATGATCAAAAAATATAAGGAAGTACACTTTATACCCATCAAAGAAAAAATTTACCAAGGATTTCTCAATTCAGAACATGTATGCTCCAAATGCAAGGGCACCCACATTCATAAAAGAAACTTTACTAAAGCTCAAAACATACATTGCACCACACACTGTAATAGTGGGAGATTTCAACACCCCACTCTCATCAATGAACAGATCATGAAAAGAGAAACTAAACAGAGACACAGTGAAACTAACAGAAGTTACGAACCCAATGAATTTAACAGATATTTATAGAACATTTCATCCTAAAACAAAAGAATATGCCTTCTCAGCTTATCACGGTATCTTCTCAAAAACTGACCGTATAATTGGTCACAAAACAGGCCCCAAGATATAAAAGAAGATTGAAATAATCCCATGCATCTTATCAGATCACCCTGGCCTAAGGATGGCCTTCAATAAAAACAAAATAACAAAAAGTCCACATATACATGGAAGCTGAACAATGCTCTACTAAGTGACAACTTCATCAAGGAAGAAATAAAGAGAGAAATTGAAGACTTTTTAGAATTTAATGAAAATGAAGGCATAACATACCCAAATTTAGGGGATACAATGAAAGGAGCATTAGAATGAAAACTCATAGCTCTGAGTGCATCCAAAAAGAAACTGGAGAGAGTATACACTAGAAGCTTGACAGCATATCTGAAAGCTCTAGAAGAATAAGAAGCAAATAAACCCAAGAGGAGTAGATGGCAGGAAATAATGAAACTCTGGGCTGAAATCAACCAAGTAGAACAAAAAGAACTATAGAAAGAATCAACAAAACCTGGAGCTGATTCTTGGAGAAAATCAACAGGATAGATAAACCCTTAGCCAGACTAACCAGAGGGCAGAGAGACAGTATCCAAATTAACAAAATCAGAAATGAAAATGGAGACATAACAACTGAAACTGAGGAAATTCAAAAAATTATCAGATTTACTACAAAAGCCTATACTCAACAAAACTGGAAAATCTGGATGAAATAGACAATTTTCTAGTCAGATACCAGGTACCAAAGTTAAATCAGGATCAGATAAACCATCTAAACAGCTCACAACACCTAAAAAATTAGAAGCAGACTATTAAAAGTCTCCCAACCAAAATGAGCCCAGGACCAGATGGGTTTAGTGCAGAATTCTATCACACCTTCATAGAAGACCTAACACCAAAACTCTTCAAACTACTCCACAAAGTAGAAACAAAGGGAACACCATTCAATTTGTTCTATGAAGCCACAATTATGCTTATACCTAAACCACATGAAGACTCAACAAAGAAAGAGAACTTCAGGCCAATTTCCCTCATGCATATTGATGCCAAAATACTCAACAAGATTCTCACAAACTGAATTCAAGCACACATCAAAATAATCATTCACCACGATCAAATAGGCTTCATCTCAGGGATGCAAGGATGGTTCAATATACAGAAAATCATCAATGTAGTCCACTATATAAACAAACTCAAAGAAAAAAACCACATGATCATTTCATTAAATGTTGACAAAATTCAATACCCCTTCATGATAAAAGTCCTGGAAAGATCAGGAATTCAAGGCCCATACCTAAACATAGTAAAAGCAATATACAACAAACCAGTAGCCAGCATCAAACTAAATGGAGAGAAACTTTGAATCAATCCCACTAAAATCAGGGACTAGACAAGGCTGCCCACTCTCACCCTATTCAGTGTAGTACTTGAAGTCCTAGCTAGAGCAATTAGACAACAAAAAGAGGACAAAGGGAAAAATACTGCAAAGGAAGAAGTAAAAATATCACTATTTCTAGATGATATAGTATACTTAAGTGTCCTAAAAATTCCACCAGAGAACTCCTACAGTTGATAAACAACCTCAGCAACATGGCTGGATATAAAATCAACTCAAACAGATCAGTAGCCTTCCTCTACTCAAAGGATAAACAGGTTGAGAAAGAAATTAGGGAAATTATACCCTTCACAATAGCCACAAAAATTATGAAATACCTTGGTGTGACTCTAACCAAGCTAGTGAAAGGTCAGTATGACAAGAACCTCAAGTCTCTGAAGAAAGAAATCAAAGAAGATCTCAGAAGATAAAAAGATCTCCCATGCCCATGGACTGGCAGGATTAATATAGTAAAAATGGCCGTCTTGCCTAAAGCAATCTACAGATTCAACATAATCCCCATTAAAATTCCAACTCAATTCTTCATATAATTAGAAAGAGCAATTTGCAAATTCATCTGGAAAAGAAAAAAACCCAGGATATGGAAAAATGTTTTCAACAATAAACAAATTTCTGTGGGACTCACCATCCCTGACCTCAAGCTGTATTGCAGAACAATCATGATAAAAATTATATGGTATTGGTACAGAGACAGGCAGGTAGATCACTGGAATAGAACTGAAGACCCAGAAATGAACCCACACACCTATGACCCCTAGATCTTTGACAAAGGAGCTAAAACTATACAGTGGAAAAAAGACAGTATTTTCAACAGATGGTGCTGTTTCAACTGGAGGTCAGCATGTAGAAGAATGCAAATTGACTCATTCTTATCTCCTTTTGCAAAGCTCAAGTCCAAGTAGATCAAAGACCTCCATATAAAATCAGTTATACTGAAACTAATAGAAAAGAAAGTGGGTGAGAGCCTCGAACACATAGGCACAGGGAAAATTTTCCTGAACAGAACAACAATGGCTTATGCTCTAAGATTAAGAATTGACAAATGGGACCTCATAAAATTGCAAAGCTTCTGTAAGGCACTGTCATTAGAACAAAACAGCAACCAATACATTGGGAAGAGATCTTTACCAATCCTATATCTAATAGGGGGCTAATTAATATCTAGTATATTAAAGAACTCAAGAAGTTAGTCTCCAGAGAATCAAATAATCCTATTTAAAAATGGGTTATGGAACTAAACAAAGAATTCTCAACTGAGAAATAATGAATGGCTGAGAAGCACCTAAAGAAATGTTCAACACTCTTAATCATTAAGGAAATGCAACTCAAAACTATCCTGAGATTCCTCCTCACACCAGTCAGAATGACTAAAGTCAAAAACTCAGGTTATAGCAGATGCTGGTGAGGATGTGGAGAAAGAAGAACACTCTTCCATTGTTGGTGGGTTTGCAAGCTGGTACAACCACTCTGGAAATCAGTCTGGTGGTTCCTCAGAAAACTAGATATAGGCACAGGGAAAATTTTCCTGAGGACCCAGCTGTCCTTGCAATACACCCAAAGGATACTCTAACACATAATAAGAACATATGCTCCATTATGTTCACAGCTGACTTATTTATAATGATACAGAAAATGTGATACATTTACACAATGGAGTACTACTCAGTTATTAAAAACAATGACTCCGTGAAATTCTTAGGCATATGGATAGAACTAGAAAATATCATCCTGAGTGAGGTAACCCAGTCACAAAAGAACACACATGATATGTACTCACTGATAAGTGGATATTATCCCAAAAGCTTGGAGTACCTAAGAAAAAATTCAGATTCGATATGAAGCTCAAGAAGGAAGACCAAAATGTGGATGCTTCATTTCTTCTCAGAAGGGAAAACAGAATACTCATGGGCAGAAATACAGGGACAAACAGTGGAGCAGGGATTGAAGAAAAGGTCATCCAGAGACTGCTCCACTTGGGGATCCATCCCATATTCAGTCACCAAACCTGATGCCAAGAAGTGCTTGCTGACAAGAGCCAGATATGGGTGTACCCTGCTAGAACCCTACTGATATAGATGAGGATGCTTGCAGCTACCCATTGGACTGAACAAGGGGACCCCTATGGAGGAGTTAGAGAAAGGACTGAAGGATCTAAAGGGGTTTGAAACACCATAGAAAGAACAACAGTATCAACCAACCATACCCCACCAGAGCTCAGGGACTAAACTTCCAACCATTGAGTACGCATTGAGGGACCCATGACTCCAGCCACATGTGTAGTAGAGGATGGCATTGTCCACCATCAATAGGAGGAAAAGCCTGTGGTCCTGTGGAGATTCGTTTCCCCAACGTAGAGGAATGCTAGGGCGTTGTGGTGGAAGTGGGTGGGTGGGAGTGGGAGCATCCTCATAGAAGCAGGAGGTGGGGGAGGAAGTATGGGAAAGGGAGGAAAGGGCATAATGTTTGAAATATAAATACATAAAATAGCCAAGAAAAATAAAATTATAAAAAAAAACAAAGTGTGAAATCTGCTGTAATTCTGATAGGTCTGCCTTTGTATGTACTTGACCTTTTTTCCTTACTACTTTTAATATTTTTCTTTATTTTGTGCACTTGGTGATTTGACTATTATGTGACGGGATAAATTTCTTTTCTAGTCCAGTCTATTTGGGGTTCTGTAGACTTCTTGTCTGTTTATCAGCATCTCTTTCTTTAGGTTAGGGAAGTTTTCTTCTATAATCTTGTTAAAGATATTTACTGGCCCTTTATTTTGGGAGTCTTCACTCTCTTCTATACCTATTATCCTTAGGTTTGACCTTCTCATTGTGTCCTAGATTTCCTGGATGTTTTGGTGCTTTTTGCTTTTTGCATTTTCTTTGACTGTTGTGTTTTCTGTTTTCTGTGATGTCATCTGCACTTGAGATTCTCTCTTCTATCCCTTGTATTCTGTTGGTGATGCTTGTGTCTATGACTTCTGATCTCTTTCCTAGGTTTTCTATCTTCAAGTTTGTCTCCCTTTGTGATTTCTTTAATATTTCTATATCCATGTTTAGATCCTGGATGGTTTTGTTCAATGCCTTCCCCTGTTTGGTTGTGTTTTCTTGTAATTCTTTAAGGGATTTTTGTGTTTCCTCTTTAAGGGCTTTTTACCTGTGTTGTTCGTTGTCCTGTATTTCTTTAAGGGATTTATTTATGTTCTTCTCAAAGTCCTGTATCATCATCATGAGACTGATTTTAAATCCAAATCTTGCTTTTCCAGTGTGTTGGGGTATCCAGGACTTGCTGTGGTGGGAGAACTGGGTTCCGATGATGCCATGTAGCCTTGGTTCCTGTTACTTATGTTCATGCCCTTGCCTCTTGCCATCTGGTTATCTCTAGTACTACCTGCCCTGCTGTCTCTGACTGTGGCCTGCCCCTCCTGTGATCCTGGTTGTGTCAGAACTCCTCAAAGTGCAGCTCTCTCTGTAATCCTATGATACTTTGTACTTGTGACCCTGAGATCCTGATTGTGTCTGATCTCCTGGGAGCCAAGCTTCCTCTGTGATCCTGTGATCTTGGGCATTTCAGAGACCTCTGATCCTGGGCGTGTTAGAGCACCTGGGTGTCCAGCTTCCTCTGAGTGTTGTGGTACTTGGTTCAGAACCAGTGCCCAAAGTCGGCTCTGGGCACTGGTTCAGACCAGAAGGAACCCGTGCCCCTGGGTTCCTCCGTCCCTGGATCCTGGGGGACCCAGTTACTTCGGATGTTGGGGTGGGTGTTGAGGCACATATTGTGACCTCTTCTGTGATGCTGGGTGTTTCAGAGCACCTGGGAGTCGAGCTGGGTGTTGTAGGAGTGGGTGTAGAGACAACACCCAAGGTCTGCTCAGGGCACTGGTTCAGACTGGAAGGCCAGTGTATACTCTTAATGGAACACATTCTCCACATAGCATTAAGAAAATATTCTGCATATGCAAATATTTAAATGGTTGCTTGGAGTTCATAGTAAGTGTATCAACTTTCTGAAATTACATTTTCTCTGATTCCATATTTGGAAGATTCTAGTCTTAGTAGGATTTAAAGTGGAGCCTGGTTGACTATATTATTCAAAAGTTTTCTAGATTTTTCTGATTGGGTTTCAAGCAGCAACGTGGGATAACCTTACTCTCTCTTGGACGGTAAGAGAAGGAAGTACATGGTTTGACATAATCAGCACATACCTCCCTTTGCCCCTTGTCTTGGTTCCACTTGAAAAAACCAAACAGAGGAGGGGAGACTGATCTTCACCTGGAAGCTTTCAAAGCCTACGCAAGCCCTCTTACAAAATTAAAAGCAAACTTTCTGATTGAATGAATCAAGCTTGCACAGCTGACTTTGTATGCTTGTTGCTACCATGCAAATGCGAATACATTTAATACCAGTACAGGGGCATTCTGCAAATGGTTCTACCCCCTTATTCTGTCGTCATCGTCGTCGTCATCATCATCATCATCATCATCATCATCATCATCATCATCATCATCATTCTTGAGGTCTTAGATTTACTCCTGATGGACCCGATGTTGAATTGTCAATGTTAGTCAGACATTTTCGCTTCTCTGACATAGTGGCTGAGCTAACTTAACCGGCTTCCAGGAAGAAACATGTATTTTGGCTCATGGGTTCAGAGGTTTCCATCTATCATGACTGGGAGGATGTGGCAGAGATAAACAGCTTATATAATGAAAGGCAAGATGCAGAGGCAGATAAAGCCTATGTTCACCACCCCTACCTTCATCGGTCAAGGATGGTCAACCTATGAGCTGCTGCTGCCCTGGGTTAGGAGCAAAAATGAGTTCTTTCTTCCTTAGTTAATCGTCTCTCGGAATGCGCTTATAAACACCCAGTGTATATGACATCCAAGGTGCTTATCGATCTAATTGGGTTGATATTCGAAATTCACTAACACGGTTTCTCTGTGCTGTGATCAATCCCTCCCTATGGAGACATACGCTAGGACACTCACCTGTCCACCACCTAGATTTGCCAAACCTTGGTATCTCTTCCTTAATACAGGAGAAGTTCTTTACTCACACCTCAGAAATCTCCCTTTTCTTGGTCCTCTACAAAGTACAATCATTTTCTTGACTTTGGATTTATTGTTCTACTCACCTTTGGATAATTTCTCACCATACACACCCAAAAATAATATTTGGCATTTTCTAAAACTGATGATAAAATAAACTTACATTAGAACTATCCACGGTGCACTTTTGACTCCTTGACATTATATTTTAAATTTATATGTTGATATTCATAGCCTTTGTTCATTAAATTTAACCATTGCTCTTTAGTCCACTGCTCAAATATTCTATGATGTATATTTGTTCATTTTTCCATGGATATCTAAGTTGTTCCCAAATGTCACTACTTAAAGTGTTGCAATCTGATGATTACACATTAGTTATAGTTCAGGAACTTACAACATAAGACATTTCTTTTCTCGGAGGGATAGTGATTTGGACAGAGCTCTCTACTCTAAGCCTAGGGAACAAGGGGACAGTGAACAGGAGACTTCTAAACAATTTCAGAACATTGTCCTTTGCTTTAATTTCACAGTAATGTTTATCAAACATGGGGCACTATACACACTGGGAAATTCTTTATCGCTAAGGGACACCCCAAGTTCTCTGTAGTCCTTTTTCTGATCCTCAAGTCAGTATTAGGATATCCTGAAGTGTTCTCTACCCTTATTTCTGGGACGGTCAGAGACACCAGAGGGATAAGAAAACCTAAACAAAATGAAAGAATAAAATAGCATGGCGAGGTTTACTGAGACCTGCCCACTTCTACAGAAAGCACTAGCTGTCCACAGTGCTCCGACAGCTGTCTGTGAACTTTGTCTTGGATTGGAGAGCAGCGGCTGAGAGCAGTTGTTACGTTCTCCATCGTACTTTTAACGTTTATTTTTATTTTATGTGTCTGGGTGCTTTGCCTGCATGCTTGCCCCACACACTCAGAAGAGGATATTGGAATCCCATGGAACTGCAGTTAAGACAGTTGTGAGTAGCCATGCTGATACTTGGGTTTGCTGGAAGAACAGATACTGTTCTTAACTACCGAACTAGCTATATATCTGGTTCCCACCCCAAAGTTTTCCTTATACATTTTAGAAATATACATTTAGTAGATATATTTAGAAATGTATCTTATTGTTAATTGTGCTGTGAACAAAACAGTTGAGTCTATTGATAGCTTGAATTGTTTGAGGCCTGCTTTGTGACCTGACAACCTTTAATTATTATGAATGTTTGTGCATTGAGAAGAAATGCTGATTCCGTTCTTTTGTCTTCCTTCATTTGCTTCTCTAACAGCATACCGTGTGGTGCTTTGCTTGTCCAGTAACGACTCACTTGCCAGAGCTAACTAACTGTGCACAACTCTTTTCAATTTGCTACAGTGATGTCTCATTGAGAACCGAAACTGGCATCACGAGAGTACGATAGGACATTAGAGGTGTGCCTGTTCCTCACACCCAGTGCAGACAGCTGCATCTACTTGCCTCCAGGAAATACCTCTCCCCAAACAGAGACATGAACATTTTCCATAGCGATATTAGGGTTCTCCAGAGACAGAATTAATGATATATAGATATAGATACAGATACAGATACAGATACAGATATAAATATAGATATATGACTTACAAAAGGAACTGTCACACCACATTGTAAAGACTTGATAAGCCTCACCATGGGCTGTCTGTAAGTTGGAGAACCAGAGAAAGAGACAATATGGCTGGGTTCACATTGGAAGTCTAGGAAACAAATAGGGAAATTGTCAATCTAGGGATAAAACCTAGGAGCCCCAGGATGCCACTGTGAAGGTAGCTGAGTGTAAAGGCTGCAACTCGATGCTGTGACACCCAAGGGCAGGAGGAGGATGCTGTGCTCCAGAAAGGGTAGAGTGACTACCCCTTCCTTGGATGTGGCTGATGAAATAATATGGGTTTCTCCCTAGGACTGATTGTCCCTGTGAGGCTCACCATTCACATGCCATTCTCCTCTGAAAACAGCTTCACAGATCGGCAAATTGAAACGATACCTCACCAGTCATCCCAGCACCCCTCCATCCTGGGAAGCTGTCATCTAAAATTGACCGTCACATACAGAAAATGAGACATTTTGGACCCTTGACTGGCCTGTGACCAGCGTCACCTGGGAATTTGTCAAAAATGCTAATCTTTAGGCCTCACTGAAGTTGCCCCTCCCCCTTCAGGAACTCAATGGGAAAGGGGTCCAGCAATCTCCCAGAAGCTCTTAGGTGGCTCTGGTGCCTGAGAAAGTTTGATAACCGCCCACATAAAAGAATAAAGGATAACAGTAATTAACTTCCCAAGATAAGTAAAATGAAGACATATGTGGTCTCTAATGGGTCTCAGGTTGGCAAACAGAGAGACATTAAGCAGTAGGGTTCTTGCTACATTGCAAAAGGTTACATTAAAGGAGTGTCCGCAATTTGTGTAATCTACTACACGTGAAACACATCAAGAGGTATTCTGCTGACATATTTGTAAATAATTCTGATTTATGAGACATCTAAGAGCATTACTATTGATTTATAGGGAGACGATACTTTGATTTATGTTTTTGTTTTATTACTCCTGACCTCTGCATGATCCTATTTGGGGAGGAAGTTCTTTGGATCACGGTTACTGCAATATTAGTCTCTAAATGAACACTTCTATTGGAGTTCATTTTCTGGCTAATTTGCATCCAAATGGCCCAATCTGAAACACTGATAACAGGGCTAAAGATAGTTTAAACAGTCACATCTATGGAAGGAAGCTTATTAGTGCTCAACTCTAAGAGCTGGTTGTATAATGCCAGAGGATCAACTCGCCCTTATAACAGTTCTCTAATCTCTGCCTTTTAAAGATATAAAATATACTTTCAGGTTATTGCTCAAATAAATAGAATTTGAATGTATTATGTAATACTTATAAAAGATGGTGGAAGTTAAAACATTGATTTGAAACTTTGCTACGCCCTTACATGTGCTGCTTTAATAACCAAATCAACTAGAAGTCATTCTGTACGTTTTGAAATAAGCAACTGAGCCTCAGAACTGTTAAGTGACTTGACCAAGGTTCCAGCTTAATCCAGTTCTGCCTGACTTCAAAGCCCATGTTCTTGCCTGTAACATTTGTAATCTGTCCAGTGTGTGTGTGTGTGTGTGTGTGTGTGTGTGTGTGTGTGTGTGTGTATAGGGGGTTTCCTCAAGAAGTTTCTAGAAATATAAAAAGGAGATTTGGCTCATGGAAAAACGTAATAAAACTTAGCCAAGCAAAAGTTATCTCTGAGCTTGAAGTTAATTGGTAGCCAATTCCAGGAAATGTGTTGAAATGGAGATTATTTGGGTTTTTCAAAGCTGGTATTTCAGAGTAGCTCTTTTATATTTGATGAGGTAATCTTGTCCAAAAATGAGTTAGTGCAGCATGCCAAGCCATAGTGATCACAGCGGCACAATTAGTTACGAAAATGCTGCTTGATGAGCACAGCAACTATTCATGGCCACTTTCCTGGATCCCAGATCAGCATCGTTCTTTCTCAAGAAACATCAGTATCAGAGTCACCTCGTCCTCCATGCCTAACCAGAAGGGACAGCACACGCGGAGGATACTCTCTGTAATCTTCGAGCGAGGATGCAATACTGTTCTCTTTAAACCCTTCTGTGGTTGCTTGTAAGTGCTTAGGTTTGAAATAAAATGCAAATCAACCAAAATGAGGCTGCCTTTATAGGAGCACTGAAATAACCGACCTTTTATGTGTTTCCGAAGAATGTGAAACTTAACTCTGGCTCTAGAACATTCTGGAGATGCTCAGCAATGACATTAGTTAAATCAGAAGACCAAAGTCTCTCAAAATTACCCTACTCAGCAGAATAACTTGGAATACAGAGAGCATGTATAGAACATGTATAAGAATAAAGCCACTGTTGGAAAACAGTCATCCAATAGGAAACATCTAAAGTTAAAGAAAATCTAGAATGTTTCCACAGCTAAACTTGTCCAAGTCATACCTATTCAGTCAAATGAGTATCGCATAAAATTTTACTTAGATTGAACATCTCAGAGCTGGAACATTTCTCAGAAAAAAAATGAGTATCTTTTAATTATTTATCTTTATTTCAGACTCTAAAATTTAGAATATTCCATCATCATCATTTCATAATTAACGAGACAGAAATGACAAACATACAAGCTCAGATAAGAAAACCCTAAACCTGAATAAAGGTAATGCAGTTAGCTAAGGCTTCTGCAGTCAAAGCACTCAACTCCCTGCCAGAAGTTTCTTTTAATATCTGAGCAGCATAATACCAGGCAGCCAGTACCAACCGAAGCACTGTGTAAATTCATTTCATGGTTGTCTATGTACTCAAAATGCAATTTATCCCAGAGAGTCTTCGATGAACATGGCTAAGGACACTTTGTTTTTAAAAAAAAAGAAAAATATGAAATCATGTTTGAAGTGCACAGTAACTTTTATCAAAGTGATACATGCATAAGGTCTTGACAGGTTATCTGCATAGACGCTAAACTCAGGTCGTACACATGACAACTTGATTCACAAGAATGCCCTGACTCCGGGGAGATGGCCATAGGTGGAGGATGCAGTTCTAAAGTGTTGGCCAGAAATAATATAGCAGTGACAAGGCTATATTTTTATGTGTGGGATGCTGACGCTCTTGGCTTGTCACTTGTCTGCAAAGACCTGAAAGGCAGAAGTAAGCCCATGAAGCAACCCTTTGAGTGGTAAATCCTATTGCAAGATAAAAGGCAGCCTCCTTCTTATTGTCTGTGTTTCAGACTTTAGGCAATAACTAAGGCACAGAGTTAACTCAGTGAGTGCCTATCTTCTCAATGAACTAGCAAGTTCCTCTTGAACTTGAACTCTATTCCATACTACTTTTGTGCTTATTGTTGGGACTGGGTCAATTATCACAGGATGAACTCGCTTTGGTTGCTCGCCCCACCCCCACCCCACCTCATTATCGACTTTTAGAGGGCATGGGCTTCGGAGTTACACAGCAGTCTCATTAACACAGCTCTCTTCAATGGGATCTCTCAGCTCACTCATCTCCAGTAAAAGTAACCTACTTTTACTAGGCTGTAGTTGAAATAGCCCAGTCACAGGGCTGGAGAGATGGCTCAGCGGTTAAGAGCACCCGACTGCTCTTCCAGAGGTCCTGAGTTCAATTCCCGGCAACCACATGGTGGCTCACAACCATCTGTAAAGAGATCCGATGCCCTCTTCTGGTGTATCTGAAGAAATAGCCCAGTCACTTAACATAGTGGTGTAGCAATCCAATCAAACACACTCCAACTCTTGTTTCCCCTGGTCTTTTAGCTTTACTCCTAAGCTTCTCCATGTCTGTTGTGTTGATGAACCCCATCAACCTGTTTTCTGATTCAGATGGCGCTATTTCTAATTCTCATCGTGGTATGAGAGAGTGGAAAAACAGCCTGGTGGTGGTGGCACACACCTTTAATGCCAGCACGCAGGAAGCAGAAGCAGGCAGATCTCTGCTCATCCCCAGTGTTCCAATCTCTGGAGACTGATCTATGTCAATGGGGCTTCCTTGCTCTTTGGTTTCCATGGTGAAATCAGATGGAGACCTGTTTCTTTCCTGTGACATTACTTTGTCATGACCTTAAGTACTGAGTCACTGCTGTCTCAAGATGGTGGGCTGGGACTCTTCCTTCTTGCTTACAGCCCCTCCCTCCAGAATGTGCTTGAGATTCAACTGCTACAATAATCAAGTTGGCGCGCATTAGCCACTGAGAGACCTTTGCAACAGTGGCTTTTATGCTTCCATATTGCTCAGGATCACAGGAAGAGCTTATTAAATCAGATTGCTCACCTTTGCCCCTAAAGTTTTGGGTCTGAGTCTCTTGGGTGAGGCTGGCCCATTCTTGATTCTAACACGTTCTTAGAAAGTGCTGACGCTGCTAATCTGAGATCAGACTTCAGAATCAATTAGAAAACGCCGCTCTGTAGAAACACCTCTGTTTACACGCCAAATGGCAGGTGGCTAAAACTGCCCAGGAAACCCCGCCCACACCTGCAAACAGCTGGTTTGAGAAATAATTAATAGTAGTGCGTCTATCAGTTAGGGTCGCAACTGGAGACAGATGGTGTACTGCAAATAGGACAAGGGCCTTCAGCCGATCAGTAAACGCACAAACCTCTCAGGGCTTTGCCTTTGTACTAAGGACCTGCACGTAGATTAAAAAAAAAAATTCAATTCCCCCATCTCCATGTGCACTTGCTTAAAGCAACAAGACACAAGGTCAGTTTTTAAGGTTATAACCATCCCTTTGGACGTGCGCTAAAAGGCTCAGGAGGAAACCAAGCTGTACATTCTGCAGCTCGGAGCTTCTCTTCCCAGGAGTACCCCATGGCTTTGCCTTCTCCACAGCAGGAATTTATCTTTACTCAAAGCAGGACGCTCGTGAGTTTAAGTTTCTAGTGAAGCTTTTCTGTGGTGGATCAAACTTTTATCTTAGCAGCCCTACTTCCTTCTGCTGATCTATTGCCCATTTCTCTACGACCTGCTATAACAGCTCTTCTTTCTTTCTTCAACCCATGTACAGATTGCTTTTCTTTCCAACTCTGTCTGAGAGGTTATACGCACTCTTGCTACCTTCTGTTTCTTCACATTCCTGTGGAAGGCATATTAAACTGGTGCCGAAATGAGTCTTCATTTCATGCACCAGTGTCTTCCCAAGTCATCACCATTCTTTTTAAAAACAAATGTCCTTCTTCTCCTACATCCCCATCTAAACCCCAGATTGGTTAGTACTCTAGTTCCGAACAATTCTCCACCACTTCCATTTCTTATCGAACTTCCTGTTTCTAAGAACCCATCATTCTGTTATAGCACTGTGGTACCTTCATGGTAGAGAAGTCCACTGTGTGACTATGAGTTCATTAATGTACATAATTTCCTATTGCCGAACACGTGTGCAGTTTCTTATAGATGTGCCCTGAGTTTCTCCTGGGTACATGGACTTAAGTACCTTCACAAGGTAATGCTCAATTACTTTCCAAGTCATCACATTAATTCACAATCCCGCCAGTACTGTATGAGAATTCCTCTTTTTCATGTCTTTTGTCACCTCTGGTACAAACTGACTTTCTTCTTCTTTTTTTTTATTTTATTAATTTGTTGTTGTTGTTGTTGTTGTTGTTGTTGTTGTTGTTTGAGACAAGGTCTCTCTGTATTTTCCTGGTTGGCCTGAAACTCAGAGAGCAAGCTGACCCCTAACTCACAGAGATCCACCTGCCTCTGCCTCCCAAGTGCTGAGATCAAAGGCCTATACCACCACCCATGGCCTCCAACACTGTCGTGTTACTGTGTAGCCCAGACTGGAATCAACCTCACAGTCCTCCAGCCTCTATTTTCAAAGTTCTGGGATTACAGATGTGAGACACCACACTCACTGATATAGGTGATTGGGTCAGTTTGCTAATGCTGGGAAAGGGTATTGGTATCTTAACTTGCATTATTATTTTAAATGCAAAATTAATTAGTTCTCTTCCTCTGAGAACTAATGAAATCAGATATGTCTCTTCATGTATACTGTGGAACAGTTTACTTCAGAATTAAAACATCCTGTTCTTCAGGGAAACTCCATAAACAGGAAGGTAAACAATTCAAAATTACGCCAGAAAGTGCCCCAAACCGACAAGATTTGTCAGCCCCCAGGTCCCACGCCAAACAATAAAACTACTGAGAGTCACTCTCCTAAAGGCCAAACCATAAAGAAGACCCTGATGCCAGACCAGACAAGTTACCTGGAAGAAGCAGAAACCAAGCCAGGTGCCTGAGAGAAATTTAGGCCAACTGAGTCACTTGGAAGCCACATTCTCCAACCTGTTGTACTTCCTATAAGCTGTGCAGTGTGCTCCAGTTTCCCCTTTGTGAGTCTCCATTTATGTTGTGGTGGGCTTTGGTTATGTAGCTGTCTCTGAGCCATTTCATCCCCTCATCTCTATTTTTGTAGCTGACCTCAATAAAACTCATTGGTTCACCCAATTGAACTTTGGTGTTACCTATCCTTTGGTCTATCATGGGCACCCTCTTTAAGGAGAGTTGTCATGTGTGTGCCTGTGCATGTGCGTGTAGTCTCCTCATGAAAAGTTTTGTCAAACAAGAGTTGGTTTCATGTAGCTGCTGTAACAAATCACCCTTACTTAGATATCTTAAAACAACAAAAATGCTTTCTTTCACAGCTCTGCATGCCAGAAATCCAAAATCAAGAGATGTTGGCAGGGCCATACTTTCTATGGAGGCTCACAGAAAACTTTCTGCCATTGCAGCTTGTAGTGGCCCCAAGCATTCCTTGGTTTGTGGCTATATAACCCAACCTCCACATGCTCTTCTCCAAGTGTCTCTCCAGAGTGACTTTCAAGTGGACACATTATACAAGATTTCACAATTAACCAGAAGACCCAGGTCAAGTCAGTTTCTTTTCTAATTGTTTCGTTTTTATTTTTTGTTTCCTTGTGTTTGGTTTGGTCCCATTCTTATTTTTCACGCTGAGGATCAAACTGTTCAAACTGGGCAAATGTTCTACCACTAAGCTAAAATCCTAACTCCGTTCTCCCCATCTAAGAGAATTTTTGTTGTCGTTGTTGTTGTTGTTGTTTTGGCTGAGGGCTGGGGGTGGGGGGTTGAGGTAGAATCATACCATATAACTCTGACCAAAACTCACTATGTAGACCAGGCTGGCCTTGAACTCACAGATATCTGCTTGTCTCTTCTTTTCCCAGTGCTATGTTTAAAAGAGTGCACCAACACCCCTGACTCAAGGGCAACTCCTAATTTCAGCTATATTTCTAAAAGCCTTTATGTAAAAAAGATCAAAGTCATATATCCTTACCCCCACACCCACCTGAGACAGAGTTTCTCTGTGTACCCTGGTTGTCCTGGAACTCACTCTGCAATCAGGCTCACTTCAAAGTCAGGGAGACCCACCCACCTCTGCCTCCAGAGTACTGGGATTAGACATGTGCCACCACCACTCAGCTAATGGCATATTAGGGCCAGGAAATATTTTAGGAACACTATTGAACATACTATGTGTGCAATCACCATTTCTATTTCCTCCTCTCAAAGTCGTTCCCATTTTTCATGGGATCTTAGACTGGTTTTCTATTTACCTTTTCTTGCTGGTTTATGGGATCTCCTTCTATTCACCATATACTTTTAAATAGTATTTTCCCTCTGTGAGGTTTTCTTTACGATGGTTTCTTTTGATCAAATTCCTTATTTTCATTTAATTGAATCTGTCCTTTCATATTTAGATGTTTTCCTTTTGTTTTGTGGTCTTGGGAAGGATCTCAGAGCCAAACACATGGTAAGAAACTCAGCTCCACCATTGAGCTACTACAGAGTGTGTGTGTGTTTGTGTGTGTGTGTGTGTGTGAGTGTGTGTGTGAGTGTGTGTGAGCTACTATTCAACTTCACTCAGAACATTGTGTATCATTATAGTATATACTATAAAATGAATTACTTTTTATATTTTTTCTAAATATTAATAATCAGCTTTATAGATTTACCTTTTAATCGGTCAAGAAAATGTGTGAGCCTGAGAGGTGGTAGCCCATGCCTTTAATTCCAACATTCAGGAGGCAGAGGAGTTCAAGGCCAGCCTGGTCTACAGAGTGAACTCCAGGACAGCCAGGGCTACACAGAGAAATACTGTGCTGAAAAACATAAAAGAAAAGAAATAGAAAGTGTGAGTGTGTGAGTGTGTGTGTGAGTGAGTGTGTGTATGAGTGTGTATGAGTGTGTGTGAGTGTGTGCGTGTGTGTGAGTGTGTGCGTGTGTGTGAGTGTGTGAGTATGTGTGAGTGTGTGTGAGTATGTGAGTATGTGAGTGTGTGTGAGTGTGTGTGAGTGTGTGAGAGTGTGTGAGTGTGTGAGTATGTGTGAGTGTGTGTGAGTATGTGAGTGTGTGAGTGTGTGAGTGTGTGTGTGAGTGTGTGTGAGTATGTGAGTATGTGAGTGTGTGTGAGTGTGTGTGTGAGTGTGTGTGAGTGTGTGAGTATGTGTGAGTATGTGTGAGTGTGTGTGAGTGTGTGAGTGTGTAAGTGTGTGTGAGTGTGTGAGTGTGTGAGTGTGAGTATGTATGAGTGTGTGTGAGTGTGTATGAGTGTGTGCGTATGTGTGGGTGTGTGCGTGTGTGTGAGTGTGTGCGTGTGTGTGAGTGTGTGTGAGTATGTGAGTATGTGTGAGTGTGTGTGAGTATGTGAGTATGTGAGTGTGTGTGAGTGTGTGTGTGTGTGTGAGTATGTGTGAGTGTGTGTATGTGAGTGTGTGAGTGTGTGTGAGTGTGTGAGTATGTGTGAGTATGTGTGAGTGTGTGTATGTGAGTATATGAGTGTGTGTGTGTGAGTATGTGTGAGTATGTGTGAGTGTGTGTGAGTATGTGAGTATATGAGTGTGTGTGTGAGTGTGTGTGAGTATGTGAGTATATGAGTGTGTGTGTGTGAGTGTGTGTGAGTGTGTGAGTATGTGTGAGTGTGTGAGTGTGTGAGTGTGTGAGTGTGTGCGTGTGTGTGAGTGTGTAAGTGTGTGTGAGTGTGTGAGTGTGTGAGTATGTGTGAGTGTATGTGAGTATATGAGTGTGTGTGAGTGTGTGCGTGTGTGTGAGTGTGTGTGAGTGTGTGTGTGTGTAGCTTGGTTAAGGGTGCATAATCTTTCTTTTTTCTAAGGATAGCCTTATTTGACCAATGTCTGCAACAAGTACAGTTATTTTATAATAAGGTGACTACATGACAGCATGTTCTGACATGACAAAAGTGACAGAGTTAATGTTTAAGTGTCACCTAGCTGTACTCCAAATCACAAGCAACATAAATCATTTAGAAAGAATTGGGAAATCCCTATAAAGCACCCTAATTTTCTAGCAGCACGAAATGCATAGGACCCTACAAGTCAAGACATGCAATGTTTGGTATTCAGAAGCCTATCTCTAGGCAGGTCTGACTAAACATAAGTAACTTAGGGCAATTCATGCTGCACTCTTCACCGGTGCATACTCATCAGATGACATCATCGAATGCAGTGGTGCCAAGAGGCACTCAGGGTTTACCTTTCATTCAGCAGGTGCATGAGTCAGCATTGTCCTGTGTGGTACAGGAAGCTACAGACACAGTGAGTCATTGCAAGTCACTTCAGTTTCATTGTACGAATTAGCCAGTTCTGCGTGAGAATCAGGAGGACCCACAGTTTCGTGTCTAATAAACTACACAAGTACATAAAAAAAGAAATCTACCTGGGGTCCCAGAATAATCCAGTTTTTTAAAAATGCGTTGTTCTGTTTTGTACGAGGAAGGAAATAATTGTGGAACTTAAACTTTAAATGAATTGAAATGTACTAAAACAGAAACTCAAGTCCCTCATTTTGCAAGAGCCACACGGCAAATATTCCACAGCAATCTGCAGTATAGCACAGAGGGGACATTTCAGGCAGCAGGTAAGAGTCTTCTGCACAGTGCTGCCAAAGCTGCTCTGTCCCAGTCTCCGTCCATGGTTGCACTTTTCATGCTGCTATCTGTAGTTTACAAACTTTTCTCATGTGGTGTGTGTGTGTGTGTGTGTGTGTGTGTGTGTGTGTGTGTATGAGGAATGTGTGTGTCTGTGTGTCTCTGTATGTGTCTATGTACTTGTGTGTGTGTCTGTGTGTATGAGATATGTGTGTATGTGTATGTCTATGTGTGTGAGTGTATGTATGAGGTTTGTGTCTATGAGGTGTGTGTATGTGTGTGTCTGTGTGTGAGTATGTATATGAGGTATGTGTATATATGTGTGTGTATGAGGTATGTGTGATGTGTGTGTCTGTGTGTCATTGTGTGTCTGTGTGTGTCTATGTGTGTGAGTGTGTGTATGAGGTGTGTGTGTGTATGAGGTGTAAGTGTATGTATGTGTATGTGTGTGTATGAGGTGTGTGTGTGTATGAGGTGTAAGTGTATGTATGTGTGTGAGTGTGTATGAGGTGTGTGTGTATGTGTGTGTGTATCTGTGTGTATGTGTGTGTCTCTGTGTGTCTCTCTGTATGTGTGCGTGGTTTGTGTGTCTGTGTTTGTATCTGTGTGTGTGTGTGTCTGTGTGTGTGTATGAGGAGTGTATGTATGAAGGAGTGTGTATGAGGGATGTGTGTATGAGGTGTGTGTGTGTGTATGAGGTGTGTGTGTATGAGGTGTGTGTGTGTGTGTGTGTGTGTGTGTGTGTGTGTGCTCACAGCGTGCATGTGGAAGCAAGAGACTGACTAAGGTGTCTTCCTTGAAGGTTCTCCACTTTATTTACTGAACCCAGTGCTGGTGGACTCTAGTCTGTCCAGTCAATCTTCATGAGGAATCCCCTTTCTCTGACTCCTGAGTGGCACTTAGGTGCCTGCAGAGCTTTTAGGTAAGTGGGGTGGGAGTGGATGGGGCTGGGGTAGGATGCGAACTACACTGCTCACATGCTCACAGCGAGTTTTTCATCCACCGAGCCATTTCCCCAGCCCTCATCCACTGTTGTTTTTTTCCCCCACAATACTTTTGGTAGGAAGCTATTTTTCTGAAAATTATCTATGTCTAAGGAACAGCCCCCTCCCCACTCCCCCCCCAAAAAAAAGAAACCCTGGAGAGCCAAAAACTTCTCACGTTGTTTCTAAAGGAAGAACATTGGGAGCAGCTGGGTGGGGTGATGCGGTACAGGGTCCCTCAGGGGCTTGCATTTAGGCTGTAATCCTAGTGGGATTACAGGTCACTTTTAAACTTGTGTGTGGCTGGACCTCATGACATCATTCTCTCATCTCCTACCACTGTGAGGTAAGAGAGTCAGCCCTGTCTGCCCTCAGCCAGGATCCTATACATGGGGTTAGCTAGAATCCCTCTCCATCCTCAGGACACATGTTCATATCTTCCCACTCTCTGGTTTCTGCTCCTCCACCATTTTACTTTCCTGTGAGCTCAATCTCTCTCCCCTACTGCAAAGTCCATTGCAATAATCCCTCCAACCATCTCAGGAGTCAGAATAAAGTCTGCTTTTCTATTTTAAGGAATATTGAATATTTTTTCTTTAATACTACCTGGAACAACTATTAAGTAGAGAGGGAAATTAGAGGACTGATTACTTATCCGTTGTCATTCACTTATTTACCAGGCACCAGAGAGAGAAAAAAACCTTTTACAAACTGCTGCCCAGAGAAGGGGTGGGGTAGCTGCATGAGGTCAGCCGTGTTTCTCTCCTAAACAAACAAATCCACACAGCCTGCTTACAGGGCATTCTTCAACCACCACACAGTTATTTTAAAAAGGCAAAGTACAGGCAGAAGGGGCCACGGTGAATAAAGGCTGATTTTGGGTTTTGGCTTGGCATTTGATATTGGCAGTGGGAGCCACAAACAAATTCCAATTTCAAATGTCATGGACTTGCTGACAGTGTATGCTTCCAGCTGATTAGATTATTCTCTAGTAATTATTGGATATCCAGGTTTACTTAACATTCACTGGAATAGCTTGCGAGCAGTCCTTAAGGAGCTGTTGGAAGCTATGCTAGAGGATTTGGGGACATTTGAGAGGAAATACTAGGAGTAGTTAAACAAACGGAATTTCACAATCTTATTTTGTTTGCCACCGTGATCAAAAAAAAGAGGTGCCTGCTATACTAAATTATTCTATAGAGACATTGTCTTTTCGCTGTGAAGGACTGAACTGAAGTTGTGACTCCAAAATAGATGGTATGCTGATAGGAGCGTGCTCTTTAAACTGCTGCTGAGGTTAAATCCTTTCATAATGGTAGCTGGTGATCTATAACAGCGATGAGAGTCTCTGTTGGAGACTCTGTTGTGTCATGTGATATTTTTCTGGAAGTTGTCTTTTGTGAAAGGTTGTTTCGCTGAGAACAGACAGGCGGTGTTTTTCTGGGAGTTGCCTGGTGGAAGGGGCGTATGATGTTTGGCTGGAGCAGACGCTTGCGAGGACACGTGGTGTTTGGAAGGAGAATAATATAACCCAACAGACAGCGGACTGCACGCTGGCATTGGTTCATCCACCTTGAAGCACTTAGCTCGTCATCGTTGGACTTCGCTGACGCTTGTCTTCGCCGACGACAGTGTTTTATTGGTTCGCCTTCCTTCCTTTGCTCATCTTCGTCTGTCATAATTTCGTAGAGAGAAACGCACCAAAGAACTTCTGGCTGCTTCTGGCTGTTTCTGTGGACTTGCGCAGATCAGCAGAGCCTCGTGTTTTCTTCTGGATCCAGTCGCTGCTGCTGATTTGTGTTTGGTGTTTGCCGAATAGACTGGGCTACTACCATTGATTCATGTTTAGTGTTTTGCTAGAGGACTGAATTGCTGACAAGGAAGATTGGAATAGCCCCAAAGAGCTATTTCTAAATAGGTTCACAGCCCGCATTTCCTATTAACCTTCCTTTCCCCCATCTCTGGTGGGTGGTGGGCTACAAGGGAGGTTGAAGCATAAAGAACCATAATTAAAGTAGATTTTGAAAAATCTAAGCATACAGTGATTTCCTTAGACTCTTAGCAGAGGAGGAAACTACCAGAAGACTCTCTCCCCTCTATCTCCCTCTCTCCCTCTCTCCCTCCCCCCCTCTCTCCCCTCTATCTCCCTCTCTCCCTCCCTCTCCCTCTCTCTCTCTTTCTCTCTTTCTCTCTCTCTCACCCTTCAAATATCATAAGTCAGGTAGAGGAAGAAAGGTCTCAGCAGAAACAACACTGATGGCATCTTGCCCTTAGCCTTACAGCCTTTCCAACTGTGGGAAAACAAATCATGGCTCAAGACACTCAGTTTGCTGTATTTTCTTCTGTAACCTGAATTAGTTACTTGTCTCATTGCTGTAAAAACAAAACAAAAACAAAAACAAACAAACAAACAAAAAACCCAAAACAACTGACAGAAGCAACTCAACAGTAGGAAGAATTCACTTTGGCTTACAGTTTCAGGGTATACAGTCCACTGTTGCAGGGAGAGTGTGGAAATAGGGACAGGAGGCAGCTGGTCTCAAGGTAGCCACAGTGATAGCTGAGTGATGCTTCAGCTCACTTTCTCCCTTTTATTCAGCCTGGAGCCCCATCAATGCAATGATGCCGCCCACATTTGTGTGGGTATCCACACAATTAACATAATTTGGATAACCCCTCCCTCACAGACAGGCCGAGATTGACCTGTTTCCATTGCGATTCTAAATCCCATACAGATAGCAATCAACAGGAACCTTCTCGAATACCCCAGGAGACCAGTGCACTTGCTGCTGAAGGAAAACTTCAAGAATCTTCCCATTTTTGTCATTAGAATGACTCCCAATTCCTGTTAACCAGCAACTGGAAAGAGGTTTACAGTGTATTACTGTTTTATTTTAAACAGTTCCCTGTTCATTTGTAAAAGGATTTTTAGTTGTTATAGATCATGCCAGATTCGAGGAACTCGAATTCTGATACACACCAGTTAAATAATATGGAGATGTATGCTCTCCCATATAAAGTCCTGAGCAAGATATAAGTGATTCATGTCATTGCCCTCCCACACCCCATAGATCCTGGTTTAGATCGTGCCCTCACTAAGCAAGTACCCAAACCAGTCCCTAGTATGATGTCCTAGCCTGGCAATGTCCTTAGAGACAATATTTCTTGTGCATCTTTACTAGAAAGAAGTGTCATTTGTTTGTTTGTTTGGTTGGTTTTGTTTCGTTTTGTTTTTCCTCTTTGGAGGCCCCAGCGTATTTACTCCAGCATCTCATTGGCCATGATCGATTCATAGGCTTATGACGAGGAGTTCAGAGCTCCTATCATGCTTTTGGATATACCATGTGTTACAGAATAGACACGGAGAACATCACAATTTCACCAATGAGGTCCAGAGAGTTTCTATACAAGATTTGCTTAAAAGTGATAATACCAACGTAAGAGGTGGACTCTAGTAGCAAAAATATGCAATGGGGGACTATTCCCCAGGTGAAAAGAAGTGGCAGGCTTGGCAGCTGGAGTACTGAGCTGAGAGCTCACATCTTGAACTGTAAGCACCAAGCAGATAGGGTGAACTAGAAATGGCTTTAAACTTTCAAAGCTCCCCTAGTGATGGACTTCCTCCACCAAGGACAACCTTCTGACCCTTCCCAAACAGCACTACTAGCGATACAGACCAAAGGTTCATGAACCTATGGGGAAGATTCTCATCCAAATCGCCACATACCTATAGGCGTAGGTGAAGAAAAGAAGGAAGAATTCAAACGAGAAGGAAATACCAGGAATTCTAGACTGAGACTGGGAAATGCAAGGTAAATATTAAAATGCTGGTCATGAAATCCTGAGACAGTATTTCCTTGTCAAAATTCATTGAGCATCATTGGTGTGTGTTTTTCAGCCTAAACAAGTTAAAAGCCATTTGCTGATCTTGAATTTAAAAGCCATGTGCCTGAGAGTACATATATGTACCTAGCAAAATAAGTAATCCCAACAAGTAATGGGTGCATTACATATATAAATTCCTAAACACAACCAGGGATGTTCTTCTTCTGTGATTAAAGGACCCACTTATGAAGAATAATTTATTCACATACAGCATAGCTACTAGAAAGGAACATTCCTCTCTGGCTGCAGCTTGATGAACGGTTCACTGTCTTCCAGGCCAGTTTTCAAGCTACAGCACCGCTGACCTTTAATTCGAAACAGCCCCAGTTCATAAGGAGCACAGAGGAGGAGCAGGCTCTAAGGAACAGTGCTACGTTCCAGGAGACAACAATGTTGGCTTTACAGCTAGGCAGCTGCAAAGTTTAGTCCAAAAGATTGAGTTAGCTTATCTACCATGTACCTCAGTTTCTCCTCTGTGAAATGAGGGTAGGGGATTAACAACTAATGCTTTCTAGAATTCTGTATTAGGGACTTTCAGAGATGACCTAAGGAAAGGAAGATTTATTTTAGCTCAAGGTTTCAGGACATTGCCATCGGTCATGACTGGGCAGAACAGGGCAGTCCATTCAGTGGGATAGAGTGGCTGAGTCTGACTCCTGATGTCATCACAGACAGAGTAAGGTCAGAACTGGGGTGCAGAGGAGGCTATGATCCTCAAAGGGCTGCTACTAGTGGCTTGCTTTCTTTAGCCAGGCCATATCTACTATGTTTTCCACACTCTCCCAAAGCAGCATCAACCATAGAAGAACTTAAAACACGAGTCTCTTAGGAAACTTTAGATTCAAACCCTAAAAGTCTTTATGAGAATTAATTAGTATATATATTTACTAATTATTATATTGTAATAATTATATTATATTATAGCAATATATTATTTACTATATTAATTAGTATATATTAGTTACTATATAATTAATTAGTATCTATAAGAAATATGAGAATATGTATGTGTATATATGAGGAAAAATGAGAATATATGTATGTATACATACATATATTTGCATTATATTTCTCATTATATATGTGTGTGTGTCTTTTTTTTTTCTTTTTTTCAGAGCTGGGGACCGAACCCAGGGACTTGCACTTGCTAGGCAAGCGCTCTACCACTGAGCTAAATCCCCAACCCCGTGTGTGTGTGTGTGTGTGTGTGTGTGACTGTGTCTGTGTGTGTCTTAAATACAACCATAGAACAACTGGTTCTGAAGTAAATAAATGTTGCTAGGTACTGTGGCTTCTGTGAGCTTCAGAGCTGTCCTGGGAGTGTCAAGGTGGATACCAAGACAACCATAGGTACCGCTGTAACAATGATAATTCCATCTCTCACAACCAAGAGCTAGAATTGGCTTTTGTTGTTGTTAATCATTTTGGAGACCTTAATGGGGGCAAAGTTAAGTTCAACTCTGTGAAGTCAGTCGAATTTAGACTTGTATCTGTCAAGGACAAATCTCACTCATATCTTCCAACTTAAAGCCTGATTCTCCCTTTGTTATTTCTACTGAGAGAGCACTTAGGCATTGCCTAGATTCTTCTTCTTTCCTGCTTGAGAAGGTAAGCTCGGCCTCCTCAGGGACTGAGCCAGCATGGCAAGGGTTCTATTTTGTTTGCAAAGATCTGTTCCCGAACTACCTGGGGGGATATTGAGCTTACATTTTCGAAGGGACATTAAAGCTCTACAACTACCCTGTTTCACTATGTATTTTTTTTTAAGGAAATGAAGATCTCTTTCTCTCTCTCTCTCTCTCTCTCTCTCTCTCTCTCTCTCTCTCTCACACACACACACACACACAGCCAGAATAGCCATCAAGAAACTTCCTGAATGTTTGTGGTGTCCAAAATTTCACCGTTAGAGGGAAAACTTATCGTTAGGGTATAATTTTAAGAAAACCCCCATTACTCTGAACTGAGGAAGGAAGGAGAATATCAGCAAGACATCTACAGTTAGCCCCGGCAGAGACGTACCAGGCTGGGCAGTTGTGTGGCTTAAGGTCTCTCTTAAAGAGTATAAGCACATCCCAAAGGAGAGCTGGATTTGAATGCAAAAAAAAAAAAAAAAAAAAAAATTGCTGTCCGGAGTCATGGAGAGATACTTCCTGCTTCCCCTCCCCCACAAAGTGTGGCTGCAAGAAGGGGTCAAAGGGAATGTGACAGAGCTAAGAGCAGTGCAGAAGGACAGGGAGGGTGGGATGCTGGGGAGGGTGGGATGCTGGTGGGATGCCAGGGAGGGTGGGATGCTGGGAATCAGTTGGGCTTAGGGAGAGGCATTTGGTTCTAGGGCTATTCCTAAAAATGACTGAGAATGCTATCTTGCTTAAAATTATGATTTTTCCCTGTGCTCTGTTCTAAGCAAAGATGTAAAAACAGCTAAAAGGCTGTGTTAATATTTCTTAATCACATAAACACGCCTCATCTATTAGGACTTGAATCTTACATAATTCCACTTAGCACATTGTTGGTACTTGAGAAATCCTTGGGGAATGAGTAAATGCTCTCATGGTTCTGCACCCCGCCCTGCATCCCCTCCCATACTGTAGAATCCACTCAGTACTGGAGAGGAAACTTAAAATTTAATGCTTGATGTAGCCTTAAAAAAAATTTAAGATATATAGCAAGGTATTTCTAGCAATAGTCTCTGTTGCGATCAAGGTGCTTTTAAATTTATTTTGACATGAACAGCCACTAACCAGATGTGGGTAGTCAATATATGATACATAGTTTGAAAGATTAAGGAATTGAATGTTAACTTAATTTTATTTAAACCAAAATAGCCAATGGCTACTCCAGATTTAGTCTCATTGCTTAGAACAAAGGGTTTTGTTCAAATTATCCTGTCCTCAACTTTTAAAATGAGCTTTTTTTTAAAAGAACTAATACTATCAATAAAACGTAAATTCCTCCCTATTCTTTTAAAACTGGAACACCTTGGATTGCCCGAGCAACTCTAAAGTCTGGTCTATCAAACCAAATTGACTTGTGCACGTAGCAGTGCCGCAGGAGACCTTGCATCATCTTGAGGGTTTGTATGTGTGGTCAATGTCTAACATCAAGTGTGCACCTAGAAGGAGTGCTGAGCATGCCCAGTTGCCATAGTGAAGGATAGAAGTGACTGGGCATTGACAGGCTTGCTCGACAGAACAGTCTTCTCTCAGAAATCCCCTCCGCTGCTGCCCCTGTTCTGTGGCCTCTAAGGTTATCTCATTCTGGTCGCCATCCCCCTTCCCCCACTCTTCTAGAGGCTCCCAGTCCCTTATAAGAAATTTCAGATCGCAAAGGAAAATAAGGGGCTCAGGAGAACAAGTGGTAAGAAGTACCTTTCAGATGCATGCTAGGCATTTTCTAAGATGCTCAGTAAAAACATAGTGTCTGCACGAATGGAGGCTATCCGTGTGGCAAACAGACGAGACCCAGGGAGGCTTGCTTTTAACTTACAACTTTTACCATTTACAACAGATATTGGTCCCGAACTACCTCAGGTAAGGGGGTTCACTGGAGCTTGGAGCAGTTCTCAAGCCTAAGCACACACTCAGAACACTCAGTCTCTTCATCTCTTTCCTTAACGTTTGAGCCCGCTAGTTTTGTTTGCTCTTAATCTCTCAAAACTACACAGACTGATATATTTACGCAAAGGGATGAAAATATGTTCATAGAATCTGCCTCCAGCACCATGCCCTGCTTTCCCAGACTCCTTCAAATCTAATAATAATCGTTTGGGGCAGTGTCAATTTACATAAATGGCTCCCTTAGACTCTCATGCTGTTCAGGAGATGCTTTTTGGCATGTTAGTGGCATTAAAAAAAATCCCACGGCAGATATTTTCCCACAGCCTGGACACTTATATAAAAGCGACATATTCATTTATACATTAAGCTTTAACAGGGCTTGCATTTTTGCAAATTTATGTTGTTTCGAGGTGTAGACAATTGATTTGTGTATTAGCCATTATCACTACAGATTACTTGTAAGATACGTTAAAATTGGCTCCGCCCCCATCGCTTCCCCCTACCTCTGGAAATCTATGATTCAGACTAGGTCTCAAGACAGAGGAGCATTTGGAAAGGATTTGGAGATTAAAAAGACGGTTTTCAACACAAAGATCACAAGCAGCGTTGGACAACAAGAACCATTTAAAATTTAAATAGTTTAAAAATTTAAAACATCACATCTCCAGAAGTTGGAGGACGACAAAGTCCGAGTCGTCCAGTAAGCTTGCAGTGACTGATCGCGCTTCTGCCCAGCAAAAACCCGGACAGGCGACACGGACACGTTGCGACGAGTTTCAGCTGCAGAAGAGGAAGAGCATCACCTGCAGTCCGAGGCGTGGGAAACGCCGCGGGACCCGGTGTGGAAGCCCGGGAGGCGAGCGCAACGGGGGACCTTGGCTGGCTGATCCGGTGGTGAGTGCGAAGAAGCCAGCGCTCGGCGGAGCCCCAAGACTCCGCGGGGAGGAGAGGGACGGACATTTCTTCGTGGGGACGGCTGCGGCCAGGGAGATCACTGCATCGGGAAACCTGGCGGCAGCCTGGGCGTTCTTAGCTGCAACTGGCTGGGAGGCCGACTGAAGCTGGAGAACCCGGTCAGCGCCGGGGAGTCGGGGGCGAGGCGGGGCTCTGACGTCACCTCCCCTCCCCCAGCCGCTCCTAGAGGGAGGAGTAGGGAAAAGAGGCAGAGAGATCCGCCGCAGTTGCCGGCCGTAACTCCTCAACTCGGCAGCTGGCTGCCTGGACATGTTCTGACAAACTTGGCTTCCCCTCGGCCCTCTCTCCAGACCTCGTGCGCGCTCTCTCCACCTCTTTTGGTGCTCAAACTTTCCCCGGGTCGAGAGCCACTGGAAATGCGCCCACCTGAGTCCCGCCAGCACTGGAGGAGGATCGCGCTCTGCTTGGGGATATGCTGAAGATCCAAGGGAGGCAAAGTTGGTACTTCGAGCCCGGATCCTAACAAATATCCAATCGGCGTGGGAATTACCCAACTGCCGGGGACTGTAAGGAAGAACACCGAGGACCGGGCTACTGTGGTGAGTTCTTTGTTCAGTGCATGCCTTGTAGAATTTTAAGTTTAATCGTGAATGAAAATAACGTGAGGGGTGTTTCACTGTAAGCGAGTGGGGGAATTCGTGTGTATCCTACGTGATCTGCGCTCAAGAAACTGGACTGCCCGCGGCCTTTACGGGGCGCGGGAATGAAAGGCAGGCATGCGCAGCTTTTGGAATTCGCAAAATACACACAGAGCACTGTTCAAAAGAACTTGAGAAGTGAAGCCGTTTGTGCATTATTTTCAGTGTAACTTGTTATAGAAATGGTGCCCAGGGAGGGCGCGTTGGGGACTGGGTGATCTGCAGTGGCGCAGCGCCCTCTAGTCCGAGCATTGGGCAAGGCGCGCTCTCAGCTCCTAGTTCAGTGCAGACCTCGAACTTGGACCTGCCGGTTACTCTTAACGACGTGGACCAGACAGAGCTTGATCGCTTGCACCCTCGTCTTCATTTACACCGGACGACACTTAATATATTTCAAGAAAAATCAGCTTGGGTAGACTGAATGTAGAGGCAGTGCTGGGGGAAAGGGTTTATTTTATTTTATTTTTCTTTTTTTGGCGGGGGGGGGGGACAGTTTCTCTTCCACCTAATTTCAATGAGGCTCTGGGGACAGGGTCAAAGAAGATCGACTATTTAAATGATGTTCGCGGAACTTGAACAACACGTCTCTTCATGTGAAGGCAATTCGCTCGTGGTCAAAAAGGTATCTCCATTTCGTTCCGTTGGTGGCTCAAGGATTAGCAAAATGAGGCAACACAGGAGACTGCATTTTTGGCTTTTTGCGGTTCCTGTAGCGACCAAGTGCAACTTCTTACCGGCAGTGAGATCTATTAGTAAGCCTGGATATTTAGGATTCTTAATTAGATATTTTAGTCCTAGTAAGCACCAATATATCAATGATTTTTTTTTTACAGGAATTCCTTTGTACGACTTACAAAATCCAGTGGTGATTTAATGCTATGGAGCGATGTGTTTTTATACTTTTTATTGTCCTTTCCTTCTAGCAGCTCTGCCCTAAGCCCTCTCACATCCCCTCCCCCAACGGCTTGCTTTGTGTGTGTGTGTGTGTGTGTGTGTGTGTGTGTGTGTGTGTGTGTGTGTGTGTGTTTTGTTGAGAGTTAAAATTCCGGGGAGGCTGGGGGGAGGTCGCAAACTGGTTGAGCTTGGAGATCAGGTCTCTCACTTTCGTAGCGTTCACTGACCGGTAACTCTGCGAGCACTTTGCGCAATTGTTGCCGCGGCCGGAGGAGTCTTTGGGTTACGAAGATGTTTGCTTTTTCTGGGTGTTGTGAATATATGTGTTCTAAGTAGTGAGCAGGGTACGAATTCAGAGGTACGAATCAGCACACTCATTCCGCATGCAGGCACTACTTTTTCTTCCCAAGCGTAACCTGCTAGACACCATTATTTTTTCAGCCACCTTGCTTTAAGATGGCTTAAGAGGTGACATTAACTTTGAGCCAAAGGAATACACTCTAGACCCTGTCTGCCGTGCAATTCCCTCTGCAGCTCCCTCCACCCGCTCCAAGGGAAATCTGATCTCTGCGTTCTCGCGGCGTTAAAATGTTCGAGCCCCACAAACTTTCCGAGGTCGAGTCCTTCTTTTTCTCTGGGCTGCGTTCCAAAGCGTGGCTGGCTTCGGTTTAGTCTCGTTTGCTCATCAGCCGGTACCTGGAGCTCTGCAGGAGCCGGGGATAGACTTGCAACCCTGGGATGCGCTGGCTGGGCGCTCGGCCGCCAGAAGGAGTTCTGCAAGTGGGGAGCCTTGCTCGCCGGGAATCTCCCATCTCGCACGAGAACTTGTAGCTGAGGGGCCAGGCTCACAGATTACGGGACCCTTGGGGCAGAATTAAGCGCCGAGAATGCGTTTAGGGAGGCTCAGCTGCCTTTGTCCTACAAACCCGGGGATTGAGGGGGTGCGCGCGGAGGGGGGGGGCGGTGGTTGGCGTCTGTCTCGGAGGCTGGCATTGGGGCTCACCGCCGCGATCCGGGAGGGTCTGAGGTCCAACCGTGTCTGAATTAACAGGTCGCGGGAAAACTTATGCATTTCCCTTGGCCTAATGTGGATTTCAGGAGGAAGTAAATTCCGACCAAACTGCATTCCTTTCCAGACCCTCTGTAGTTTTTCACCCCAGCGGCTGCAGCCTGGGAGCTAGGCATTCAAATGCGGATTCGGGGATTTCCTGGAGGTTGGGGAAAAAGTCTAAAGGAATGCGGTGGGGGGGGGGGGCTGTTCCTTAGGTCCTAGGTGACTTCTTCCCCTTTCTGTCTTTTTTTGGGGGGGGGGCGCAAATATTTCCCCACTCCTAGCAGGGAGCACTCAATAAAATTCCTTTCAACAGGAGCAGCAGCAGCAGCAGCTCCATGTTCTAGCACCGTCCCCAAACTGTCCCTCTCAGTCCGGTAAGCTCCTCGAAGGCGCTCGCCTCGCTCCACGTTGGACGCTAGTCTGGATAGCCCCCGGGGCGGGCGCTTCTGCCCGGGGGCGGGGCGGCCTCGGGCTGCGCGCACGGAGTCGGGGAGTCTCGGCGCTGGCGAAACGAGAGCCGGCGCTGGCAGGCGTGGCCGCGGGCGGAGGGATACACACGGCGGGGAGCTGGGGCGCGCGGGCCGGGCTGGACGAGGCGAGGCTGGACGGCCAGCGGCGCCATGCGGACGTGCGGGCCCAGTGCGGCTCCCGGCACAGCGGGCTCCGGCAGCCGGGCACGCTGAGCACCGGGGCTGAGCACCCGGGCTGTGCGCTCGAACGCACCGCCGCTACTTGGGAGCCAACTTTGCAGTAAGTTTGCTGAGGGTGGAGTGGAGTCTGGGCCGGGGGTGGGTGCCCTCCCTCCCACGCTTCTCCCGCTGCACTGTGGCCGGGGCTGGTGCCAGTCCCCTTGCCCACTCGCAGAGTTGAGTGGCGGCTCCAGGGTGCGGAGGCGGAGAGATGGAGGGACCGGCGGGACGTGGAGGGAATGGTGATTGCGGAGTCCGCGTCCGGCGCTGCGGTTCCCAGGCCAGCATGCTACTCCGGGTAGCGCCAGGCTGTCTGACCCGGGAACACGACTGCGGGCTCCGGGTTCGACTCCTGTCCATCTCGGCTTTGGAGCGGTCTCCAAGTACAGAGATGAAAGCAGAGCCGATCGCTTGAGCGTGAGATCTTTGAAATGGAGTCGCTGAGTTTCTTAGATGTTCTGTGCCCGGAGGAGTGCAGCGCTGAGGTTTACTGCGGCTCCTTTGCAAGGCTAAGCCTCCGGGGAAGTGTACGCCCGGGCAGTTAGTTCCCTGTCTGTTTTCTGGAAGATAAACTTATGAGATCCTTATTAAAAGAGAGGGTCTGCTTCACAGTCCTCCCTGTGATTTCTTTTAGGAAGCTAACTTTCCGCTGTCTTGTTAGAATCCCACCCCCCACTGATGGGAATTACAGAGTCTTGGAAACAAGGAGACAATTGTGTGTTAGGGCAAAGTAAATTCGCAAATATTTTCTATGTAGTTAATTTTTTTTCATGAGCCTGAACTATAGTTTCATTAATTAGTTTTTGTTAAGCAACTCCCGAGTGCTGGTAGAGTTTTTTGTTTTTTTTTTTTAAACTGGGAATTTACTTAGATATTAGAATCAAAAAAAATTTAAAAGGCACATGACTTACCTTGGCAAAAGCTGACTTGTGTTGCTTCATATATTCCATATTTAATACTTTAAGAGCATATTTTCATGTCCTGATGCTAAGGGATATTGATGTTTTTCATATCAGTTTTAGCCACACAAACAGTTGTTGCCTGTACTCCATAACTATATTGGTTCATTCTGGGTAATTTGACTTTGCATCTCGGGTTCATTAGTCTTATCTAGGTGTTAGAACTTTGCCTCTCTCCCTGTTTTATGATATACAGATATTTAAAATATGATTTTTTAAAAAAAATTGGTGCAACTCTCCTTGTGGCTGAGGTAGTATTTTACAAGTGTAGTTTAAGTTTTGTTTAAAAAAAGTTTGCCCTTGTGTGCCCATTTCTTGAAAAATTAACATCTTAAAGGAGCCAGAATCTTATTTCAAAAACCCCACTGTGAAAGGAAGCAAGGTTGTTAGAGACCTTCACAAAGTCATTTGGGCTACCTCTGAGTTCATTTTTGTGGGTAAGCAGCCTCCCCACAGGTCTTTATTGGTTTCACATTGTGTGGTTAGTAGAGAGTTCACTTTATACCAAAGATGTATGCTCAAAGTAATAAAGATTTCCTTTAAATAGTCCCCCACCCCCACCCACTCTAGGGTACGCGCTCAGATTCAGCTCTTGGGCATCTTTGGAGAAGGCCTTTCTCTCCGTGTTAGAAGTGGAAGAGGTTTTAGGAAATTGATTCTCTGTGTAATAGTCTTAGAAAGCTTGCCTGAGCTACCTGTTTTCCACTTAGGTCTGGCTGGTTTTACATATTCTCAATAAACCAAAACCAAGTGGGTGTATTATAGCATCAAACGCTGTCTAGTTGGCTGATTTGTAACCTGAAGGACTTTAGTTCGTAAAGAAAGTGGAAGGATCCCACATTTGAGTCTTCATGGTTGGGAATTTACAGTAGGAAAGTGTTCTTTTTTTTTTTTTTTTTTTTTTTTTTTTTTGGAGCAGATTGTGTGGAAGGTGAAAGCGAGTCTCAGTTGTCCAATTTGGACATGTCCGTTTGTCTTTAGACCTGGGAAGGTGTTTTTAAACCATTTAAGATCAGAAAGTGGATAGTTCTCCTTTGCGAAGAAGCGGTTCTACTTAAAAACTTGTCTGTTGACTATTTTCCAGGATACGAAAGTGCTTTCACGATTATTTTTAATGTGTATGGTTGTTTTGCCTGTTTGTATGTCATGTGCCACGTGTGTGCCTGGTGCCTTCAGAAACCAGAAGAGGTCTTCTGGAAATGGAGTTGACAAATGGTTGCAAGTTGCCACGTGGGTGCTGGGAATCAAATCTGGATCCTTGGGAAGAACAGCCGGGCTCTAAACCCCTGAGCTATGTCTAAGTGCCTTCTCTTGAAAGGTCCAGATTTAAATGCTTCTCAGATTCTTGCTCAATTCCAAGAGCTCATGGTATACTTGACGAGAAATACATCTGTTATGTATTTTGTACCAGCCCTTTGGGAATTCAGTCACTAGAGTGTTCAATCATGGGGCTCGGTGACAGGTCTGCAGGTATCACCTGTAGGCAGTTCTGAAGGGTTTCGAGGTGGCGGTGACCTAATTTTGGACCAACTAGGAATTAAGAGCCATTTAAAGGGCCACCATCTCCAGTGCTGTTCCTGGCCTGATGGTCGTCCCTGAATTTTTTTCTGTTAAGGGAGCAGAAGCACTCTTTTATTTTCCTTTTGTGTATCCTCTTTCATTTAACCTTGCCTTCTAGCCTCTCTTCTTAGTCTTTTTATTCATCTCTCCATTCGTCAGTCCAGTAACTGTGAATCTTCTGTGCAAACATCGAGACTTAACACCATGCACATAGGCGAACAAGTCAGGTTTCCTGTCCTTGAAGAGCTCAGGTCCCGTGAGAGGGCTGAGGCAGTGTTGGATGTTGGAAGAGAGACCGGTTAAGACCACAGTAGTACATCCTAACACTTTAGCAAGCTTGTTGGGCTCCTGCCGTAGGTGGATTTGGATGAGTCCCTCATGACTGACACGGGGAGTGGGTCGGGGAGACCAGGATTGTACAAAGTATCATGTGGGTTGTATGACTTGATTGTGGTCTGCTGACTGGAGAGAAAAGACCTTAGCTGTAAGAAAATGAAAGCTCTGAGTGAGTTAGGTTCACTGGTCTTCTTTCCTGTAGCTTCTTTTGGCCAGGGTAGAACACAGAACAATAAATGACAGTGCCGGAAGTTGGCCTTTGAGCACGGGAGGGTAGTTTTTATGGGGCAAAGGTTAAGGACAAGAAAACAAGGAAATGCTGAAGAGAAGCCACAGAACTGTATTTTAGGAGCGTTAAGTTACATTTACGTTGTCTTTCAGATGGGAGGAAGTGTAGTTGTCGTTAGATTAACACACACCCAGCCACTGGTTGGGAGTCCTGTGCTCAAGACAGCTTGGCATGGCACAAGCCTATGAGAAAGTGCCCCTTTAGTTTGAAGTTAGTGACACCAGGGTTACAGTAGATAAGTAGACAGGGATCAGATCATCAAAAGTCTTTGTAAAAACCTAGTAGGAATATACCAAGTCTGGAGAGATAGCCCAGTGGCGAGTGGGTACTTTTCTTTCAGGGGACCTGAGTTCTGTTCCCAGTACCTACATTGCTGACTGGCAATAGTTTATAACACAGCTGCAGGGGATCCCAGGCCTCATGTGTGCACGCTCCCACACAGACACACATGCACATAAAACTAAATCTTAAAAATATACACATATATTTATTCAATATGTACTGAATCAGCAGGCAAAGGGAAAAACATTAGCAGGCCAAAATACCCAAGTATATTCTAATGACGTATGACATCAGAAAGAAGGGTGAGTGAGTTCAGCAGGGTAGGATTAGAAAACAGGATCACTAGGATAGATAACATACTGTGTCGGAATAAATGCACGTATGGATCAGGTGTAGCAGCACGAGTGCATATGAAGCTGCTCTGAGAGATAAGTAAAACAATTCTAGGTAACAGTTTATAAATGGAGGTTTGACAGGCATAAGAGGTCATCTAAACTCCGAATTTGAGGGGAGGCGGGGGGGAAAGAAGGGTTGTGGCAGGAAGCTGTAAGGAATGTAGTGCCGCCCCCAGGTTCTCAAAGAAATGCAGTCCACAGGATTGAGCTTCCGTGCCATCCTTAATCCTTAGTCAGTCGATGACAGAAGCTGGGTCGAGATTTCAATGTTAAGTCTTCTGCTCCCTTCCTGTCTGTTTGATCTCTTAGCCTGCAAACTCCGAGTGCTGTGGGGAATTAGTAAGACTCTCCCCTGGAATCGGAATGGTCGTTCCGTGGACCTGTTTTGATTTTTACAGTGGGAAACCAGGGAAGAGGCTGTCTTCACTTAGAGCGGATGGTATTCCAGGAGGATTCTTCTTTAGGTACCTGAGAGGGTGGGCTCAGCTGTGGGCATGTTGGAAGCTCTTGGATGAGGTCTTTAAGGCGATAGTCTAGGTTTTGTGTGGGAAGAAGACGTTTGTCGCACTATAGTTCCTTGTGAATGAGAGATAGAGCAGTAAGCAGTTAAGAAGAATCAGGAAAGTGCAGTCTTTCAGGTGTTGTTTTGTTACAGATTGCTTTTCCATTTTAGGCACTTGTAAAGGACTCAGGGTATTGGGTAGGGGGTTGAGTGGCTTGAAGAATGACACATAAGATCAGGGAAGAACAGAGAAGAAGGACGTTTGCTCACATGATGCCTGAGGAAGCGTTCCCCTCTCCTCTCTCTCTCTCTGCCTCTCTCTCTCTCTGTCTCTGTCTCTCTCTGTCTCTGTCTCTCTGTCTCTGTCTCTCTGTCTCTGTCTCTGTCTCTCTGTCTCTCTTTCTCTGTCTCTCTCGTGTGTGTGTGTGTGTGTGTGTGTGTGTGTGTGTGTGTGTGTGTGTGTGTTTTGCTGGGATGGATCTGAAGGGTTTCTGTTAGGCATTTGAGGCTAGCAGTGGTTTTAGGAGAGAAGCAGTCAACTTTGGCAGGCTGAGAAAGTACCTTTTATCAAGCTCTTTTCCAAGGTAAGAAAAATAAGGGTGTTAGTCTAAAGGAAATGCAGTGTTGAGAGCCATTTATTTTTAAGTAGGGAGGAACCTGTGTTTATAGCCTCAGCAGGACGGAAGGGGTTGTTGAAGGCTGAGCTCTAGAGCGACAGAAAGATGCTGAGTTTTATGGAGTCAAGATGTCAGACTGTCTCTAAGGCGTCTTCGCCCGGACTTTACCCTCCTGCTCTGCGTGGCACTTCCCCTTCCTGACCTGCCATTTTACTGAAGTACCTGTGAGCGCGCCCAAGTGCACAGTGAGCATAATTTGGCTCTTACTGAAGCCAGGATAATTTGGGAGTGGAAGATGTAGCCATGGTAATTGCTGCTTACTCTTCCAAAGCATCGTGTAAGTTATTTCTGTCTGCGGAGGAAAAGCACATTAGGCTATAGTGACTTAAAACACGAGAGGCAGACAGCCTGTCTCTGTGGGCAGAGTTTGTCCTGGAACCTGGGTGTGACAAATAGAGAGCGAGCAGCCTAAACTGATGGCCCCCCAGTCAAGGAGAGAGCGGTAAAAACGAAGAGGTGAGTCCAAGGGTGCCTTGTCAGCCTTGGCACCCCTGCCAAGTCACCTTCATAATTCTAATAGCCATGTTCCTACAGACTCATGCACACAGTGAATTATATATTATAGAAAGATCATCAAAAATATGTTTACCTTTCTTAGAATGAGAATGCATTTAAGTTTTACTTGGGGGCCAGTGAAATTGGCTTAGTGGGTAAAAACACCTGATATATCTTGAGCTTGATTCCTGGGGTTCACACATGGGGAAGGAGAGAATTCAATGCTGCAGTTACCCTCTGACTTCCACGGATATCACGCCACATGCACTCAGCGCACATGTGTGTTACAGTAGGTAAGAAACATTGGGTCCGGTCTCCAGCCACAAAAACAAAAAATGACAGTAAAAAGAATGTTAAACTGTAACCTTCAGTAGCAAATTCAAGCATGGTGACACTTGCTGACTCTGAGAGCATAGGCACCAGTGCACCATTCTTCATTTTTAATTTGAATTTCAATTGTAATTTTGGTTTTTTTAACCTCTCCCAGAGTGAGGAGTTCAATTACGGAGAAGTTATGTCGAGGATAAAAATGACCATTCTTGTGTTTGAGGACGGCTGCCTCTCAGGTGTCTGGGCGTTAAACAGAATTCATGAGTTTAAGATTTTCTAGCTCTGCAGCATGGGAACCGCTCCTAAATCTTATAATTTTAGGTGAAAATAGATGAATCAGAAAAAAAGAATACATTTCAGGAGCTGTTATTAACCTTATAGCATTTAGTAGTCATGTTCTGAGCACAGATGCTGTATGCTGTTCATGAAAACTGTGCCTTCTCAGTAATTGGACCATTTGACATGAGATCTTCAAGTGAAGAAATATGACGGAATTAATATCTTATTTTTACCAGAAACGTTATCTTGTGTAGGTATGGATTTTAGGAATCTATACTAACGATGTTTAAGGGAGTCCCAGGCTCCACGACTGAGCTAAGGACACATTCTCTTTTCACTTCGGAAGATAATAAATTAGAAGTCCCAACTCAATCATGAGTTCAAGCCCCATGACTGCCTTCTAAATATCAAAGGGTAACTGTGGGCTGACATGAGGTTTTGGACTCTAATTTTTGTAAGTATGAAACTTAGGTTATAACGTACTTTGTAGTCAAAATGGTGGACCCTGCCCCCACCCCACCCTCTCCCATAGTTGTACTGTTTGTCTTGGGTAGAGTGGCAGCTGCAGTTCGATTGTGACATTTTATAATGAAACCTGAATCCGCAGTTCTTTAATACTTCTGTTGGGTCAATAATATCCCCTAAAAGTGGATTATTAAAAAAATCGTATGATCGTGTTTAGTAATTTAACCTAATTTCAGTGGTGTACTGCCAGTAGACTCAAGAGTTTAAAGAAGAAACAAATGGGCTGGAGAGATGGCACAGGGTTGCTCTTCCATAAGACCCTGGTTTGATTCCCAGCACCCACGTGGCAGCTCACAACTGTCCGTAACTTCAGTTTCCGGGGGATCTGATGCCTTCTTCTTGATTCTGCAGGCACTGCATTGCACGCACATGCTTTACAGACATCAATGCAGGCAAAACACCCATGAGAGAGGGGGAGGGAGAGGGGGGGAGGGGGGCAGGGGGAGAGGGGGAGAGATATTGAGATTGTAACTATTTTGTCAGTTTGATCCAGAAAGTTCTCCCGTTTGTGATACGTCCTTCGTAGCAGCCTATGGGTTAGTTATGGAGGGTGAAGTGTAAGTGTGTGTGTGTGTGTGTGTGTGTGTGTGTGTGTGTGTGTGTGTGTGTTTGTGGGGGATGTTGTTTGGGAATCCTGAGATGTGGTTGGCTCTCTCCATGGGGAGGGAACACATGTACAGTTTATCAGTTGGGATTTCTCTTCCCTCTCCCGTGCTGGGTGGGGGATCATAGCTGGCATACACAGAACACACCCAAGTCTTGATGTTGGGCTTCACGTACTCAACGATACTGGCCTCTGGAGTTCCATGACACCTGCTCCCAATTCTTGGTTTCCTCACCTGCCTTAGCTGCTACTTTGACCTCTTAGCCTGTTTCTTCTGCTAATGCCTCAGCCTTGATTAAGGCTCCGTCCTTGACTGGCTTTCCTTTCCTTTCCAGCTTTAAAAGCTGTCTTCCTTGTTTGGGTGATTCCTCAGCTCAGTGCCTCCAGGCTGCATCCCTCCTACTTACCTCACCTGCCCACTTGAAGGTTTTATTTGCATAGCTATAACCTCTGAGTGTCAGTCACCTGTCTGTGGCAGAGGTGATCAGCTTGTGTGGAGGAATGGTTTCATTTGGTTCTTAGTTTCCATCCAGGACCAATTGACCCAGTTCTTTGGTCCTGTCTTGGCATAGACATCAAGGTGGGAACTTGTGGAGAAGATTTTTCTTTACCTTATGGTGACTAAGAAGCAGAGAAGTGGGAGTAAGGGGAGGAGAATAGGGTCGGGGAGGGCAGCCAGGAAAGGAATGGGGTCCCAATAGCCCCTTCAGGGTCGTGCATGCTTCCATGGAGCTCCCTTCCTTTAGACCTCACCCATCTCTTAATGATTCCGTCTTCAGTGGAGGAGAGGGCGTCACCAAACACTAGCTACCAAGCCTTGGGCGAGTGGGGGGCACTCTGGAGGGACTCTTCTAAACAGCCACAGTCGGAACATCCTGTGGTAGCCTGACCTGCTGATCCCATTTCCAGGCCCGGGACCCATCTCCGTCTCTCAGTTTCCCACCCTTCTGCTTTATATGCCATCTTCCTTGCTCAACAGAGTTCTTGACATCTTTGGTATTTTTATGTTCCTTTCTGTCTCTTTCCTTCGATTCATCAGTGAATCTTCCGAGAGGCCCAGAGTTTGGCCACTTCTCCCGCCTTCAGTAATAATCATAAGCTCCCTGACTTACCTGTCTTACTGTATCCTGGCTTCTGATTGGGGATGTCTCCCATACTGTCCTTGATCTATTCTGCCTGCATTTCCCCACACAGATTCCAGAGGGACCCCTTCTCGGTCAGACCCTATGTGCCTGCTCCAAATCCTCCTGTAGTTTCTTATTTTATTGGGAATAAAATACAGGGTCATAAAATGTGGTTGAGTAAATACATAAATGGTAAGAATGGACACGTTAACCTCAGAATTCTAAGCCAGGGGTGGAGTGTTATTTTCTCTGCGGCTGAGAAGCATTGGCTACCTATTGGCCTCCTTCCACAGAGCACTGGATGAAAAAGCAGGGAAGGGATTGATCTGGCTGTGGAGAAAACTGACAGGACAGTTTGGGATGAGGTCAGTGTCAGCACTGGGAAGTCACATATGTCACTTGTATGATGTGTGGAAGATGACACTGGTCCTTTACAAGACACAGTCCCAGTCTAATCATAAAACATCAAATCCCAGTGTGTGACCGTGCTAGCTCCTTAGTAACGTGCTCATGTGAGATGCTGATGCAGATACGCTTCAAGTACTCTCTTAATGTGAGACGATTTCGTGGTAAAATCTCCATGATCTTTCTCCCGGGCCCTTGTCCCTGGCTTCTTTTCCAGCCCCACTGTGCTCCAGCCCCACGGTGCTCCAGCCCCAGGCCACTCTTAGTTGCTTTTCCCATCCCACTGTGTCCTAGAGAACCCAGGCATTACTTTCCAGAAATGTCACTTGTGCTAAGCTTGAGGTTTTTCCCTGAAGCCCTTACCCATGATCCAGTGGGCTCTTTTCTCTTGATAGCTTGCTTGCTTTACCAGGAAGTGCATCATCCATCCGTCCTTCCATCTATCCGTCTGTCCATTCTTATGGTGTGGAAAGTTTGGTTCACTTTTAATTCCACAGCATCTAGGGATAGACCTGCCTCACAGTAGGTGAGCATTAAACATTTGTTGAAGGATTTAAATATTTAAAAGGTATATCTCTCTCTCTCACACACACACACACACACACACACACACACACACACACACACACACACAAAATTAGGCTAAAAATTCATACAGTGTAGGACAAATGAATATGTCTCCTTTTCTGCCTGTTCCTTCTCCCTCCAAATAGTATCAATTGTTATGTTGGGAATTTTTCTTCATTTTGAGCATATCCTGGATACACACACACAGAGATTTTCTTCCCTCCTTTGGCAAACAGAAATGGGATTGGCTTAGTTTGGCTAGTCCATTCCTCTAGGTTATCCTTACACATCAATATGTTGGATGCTGTCTTCTTTTTGATGACTGTGTAATATCTCAGATGCAGAACTAAGCCTTGAAGGCTTGCAGCATTACCTTGCTGTAACTGTTCATTATGTAGTGGATCATAGCGACACTGTCTCTTAAGATAACCCGCTGTTTAGGACGGTGTGTGCTCAGGCTCTGTTTTGTAGATGGCCTGTCAATCATTTTCCTTATGTGTACTTCTACATTGCTACTTCAGATGCATTTGGATTAGGATCTTTGCTGTCCTTAATCTTTATAGACTGAAAACAGTGATATTCCTTAGTCTTGCTTTACAGCCTGTAGATGAACCGAATGGGATCTCTCTCTCCTGCTCTCTCCCTCCCTCTCTCCTCTTTCTCTTTCTTTGTTAAACTTTCAGGATTGTTCTTTTACCAGACTCAAGTTCCCTTAACTATTAGAACTAGTGGGCAAACAGAGATTTTTGGAGGGTAGTTTTTGGGAGATGCTCTTCTATTAAATCATCCTTGTCCCTTTAGAGGTCAGAGGACTCTGTGGTGTCCTGACTTGTCTGTTGAGGAGAAGGCTTGAAAGCTGCAGAACAAGTTAGGATGCCCAACTTGAACTTGATTCAGTATTGATTAAGCTCCTTATTGCTCTAGGCATATCAGTTTTCTTCCCCCCCCCCAATAAAATGACTAATGGGGCAAGTTGGCAGTGGCTGAGTTAAGATACTGTAAATTAATGTTGCCATCCTAATTTTGCTGGGCTGTCAAGCCAGCCCTCCAGTCTGCTGTTTCTTTCACCTTTGCTAGTACTTTACAATTTGCGCATATTAATCAGAGAGTTACTTTGCAAAGGGCGCACTTCTGTACTGTGCTGTCAGCACTGGGGGCTGTGAAGGCGCACTGATTTTTTTCTTCCCCCCTTTCAGGATGAGTTTCCTGGCATGATAAAGAACAGCTGGTTGGAAAAAGCCCTGTTCTCTGGCCAGCTCTCAGCCCCGTGGGCTTGACCTGCCTTCCCACTTGTTAAAGGCCACCCTTTGTTCAGGATCCCTCTTTTCCTCCTCGGCTACTCTCTGCCCTTCTCGAAGCTCTGCCTTCCTCCTACCTCGCTTTGATGCTCTGATGGCTCATCTTTTGTGTCTGTAGATCTCCTTTCACTGGGGACAGACGCCTGGGTGACGGGTTGTTAGGAGTTCTGAAGATACCAGACCCCTGGACAAGGGGTTGTTGACAGCAGTGACGATAAAATGTCAATGTTTAGGATGAGATTCGCTCCTCTGCCTTAGAAAGAGCTGTTGCCTATGAGGCTCCTGCGTTCAGGTTTTCATATTATAAAATGACCTTTGACCGTATGCCCAGGTTGGTGTTTAGACATTACTTCAGTACAGATTTGATGGAGATGATTACTGTAGTTTCTCTTAAGTAGCTTTGCAGTACTAAATGACACGGTAAAGAAGTGCTGTAGAGAAGGAACTTAATTATTTTTATGAAGAAATCATTTCAGGATAAACTTTGACCTCAGATTACAAGCTGCCATTATAGACAGTCCCGTGAAAGCACCGTTTAGGACTTTTCCTTAGCGACTTTGCATGTTTAAACTCCCGTGCTAGCACAAGTTTATAAGCCTCCCAGGCTTGGCAGGGACACGCCTGTCATGATAGCAGTGGGAGATCGAAGCAAGAGGACTAGGGGTTCAAGTCCATCCTTGACTACGTAATGAGTTTGAGGCCAGCCTGGGTTAGGTGAAATTAATTCTTCCTCCCATAAAATTAAGCTTATATGATTTTTGAGGATGTAGTTCCTCGAGTGTAAGAGGAGGCACGCACGATTCATGGCATGCTTTTTCAAAAACTGATGTCTGTGTTTGGCCGGAAGACTTAAGTTTAACAATAAAATTCAGGGTTGGAGAGATGGCAGTGGTTTAAGAAGAGAATTGCTCTGCAGAGGACCTGTTCCCAGCATGCACCTGTGCACATGAAAGCAACAATAAGGAAAAGATGGCTGTGAGACAGAGTTCTGGAGTTGCTAGCGTGCTGATGTTTACGTCTGAAAGCGTGCACTCACTGTGTGGGGAAATGCTTACTGCGTAAGGCTTAAGTTTACAATCTATTCTTTCCCCCAACAAGTGACACTCTTTTCTTCTTCTGTTCCAGGTGGCCAAGAGTTGAACAATGGGGAGACACTTGGCCTTGCTTCTGCTTCTGCTCCTCTTCCTCCAGCATTTTGGAGATGGTGATGGAAGCCAAAGACTTGAACCGACCCCTTCCCTCCAGTTTACACACGTCCAGTACAATGTCACTGTGCACGAAAACTCGGCCGCAAAGACCTATGTCGGCCACCCTAGAAAAATGGGCATCTACATCTTAGACCCCTCGTGGGAAATAAGGTACAAAATCATCTCAGGAGACAACGAAAACCTGTTCAAAGCGGAAGAGTATGTTCTCGGAGACTTTTGCTTTCTAAGGATAAGAACCAAGGGAGGGAATACTGCCATCCTGAACCGAGAAGTGAGAGACCATTACACACTGGTAATCAAAGCAGTTGAAAAAGTCACAGATGCCGAGGCCCGAGCCAAGGTCAGGGTGCAAGTGCTGGATACAAACGACTTACGGCCGTTGTTCTCACCCACGTCCTACAGCGTTTCTCTGCCGGAAAACACAGCCATAAGGACCAGTATCGCAAGAGTCAGTGCCACGGATGCGGACATTGGAACCAACGGCGAATTTTACTACAGCTTTAAAGACAGAACGGACATGTTTGCCATCCACCCAACCAGTGGTGTGGTTGTTTTGACTGGCAGGCTTGATGTCCTGGAGACCCAGCGCTATGAGCTGGAGATCTTGGCTGTGGACCGGGGAATGAAGCTGTACGGTAGCAGTGGGGTCAGCAGTCTGGCCAAGCTGACGGTTCACGTGGAGCAGGCTAATGAGTGCGCACCCGAGATAACCGCCGTGACGTTATCACCATCTGAGCTGGACAAGGACCCAACGTACGCCATTATCACTGTGGAGGACTGCGATCAGGGTGCCAACGGGGAGATAGCATCTTTGAGCATTGTGGCTGGCGACCTCCTTCAGCAGTTTAAAACGGTGAGGTCTTTCCCAGGGAGTAAAGCATTCAAAGTGAAAGCCGTCGGGGGCGTCGACTGGGACAGCCATCCTTATGGCTACAACCTGACAGTGCAGGCTAAAGACAAAGGAACTCCTCCGCAGTTTTCCCCTGTGAAAGTCATTCACGTCATTTCTCCTCAGTTCAGAGCTGGCCCGGTCAAGTTTGAAATGGATGTTTACAGAGCTGAGATCAGTGAGTTTGCCCCTCCACATACACCCGTGGTCCTGGTCAAGGCTATTCCTAGTTATTCCCATTTGAGGTACGTTTTTAAAAGCACTCCTGGAAAACCCAAATTCGGTTTAAATCACAACACGGGTCTCATTTCCATTTTAGAACCAATTAAAAGGCAGCACACAACCCATTTTGAGCTTGAGGTGACAACAAGTGACAGACGAGCCTCCACCAAAGTCGTGGTCAAAGTTGTAGGTACAAACAGCAACCCCCCGGAGTTTACACAGACCTCGTACAAAGCATCCTTTGATGAGAATGCACCCGTCGGTACCCCGGTCATGAGGGTGAGCGCGGTTGACCCTGACGAGGGGGAGAATGGCTACGTGACTTACAGTATTGCAAACTTAAATCACGTGCCATTTGTCATCGACCACTTTACGGGTGCTGTGAGTACCTCTGAGAATCTGGACTATGAACTGATGCCTCGCGTCTACATGCTGAGGATTCGTGCTTCCGACTGGGGCTTACCGTACCGCCGGGAAGTTGAAGTCCTTGCCACAATTACTCTGAATAACCTGAATGACAACACCCCCCTGTTTGAGAAGACAAACTGTGAAGGGACAATTCCCCGAGACCTGGGTGTAGGGGAGCAGATAACCACGGTTTCTGCCATTGACGCTGATGAGCTGCAGTTGGTCCGGTACCAGATTGAAGCTGGAAATGAGTTGGATTTGTTTGGCTTAAACCCCAGCTCTGGTGTGCTGTCATTGAAGCACTCGCTCATGGACGGCTTGGGTGCAAAGGTTTCCTTTCACAGCTTGAGAATCACAGCTACAGACGGAGAAAATTTTGCCACACCATTATATATCAACCTAACGGTGGCTGCCAGTCGCAAGCCAGTAAACTTGCGGTGTGAGGAGACCGGTGTTGCCAAAATGCTGGCAGAGAAACTCCTGCAGGCGAATAAATTACACCATCAGGGGGACGCGGAGGATATTTTCTTTGATTCTCACTCCGTCAACGCCCATGCCCCACAGTTTAGGGGTTCTCTTCCAACAGGAATTGAGGTAAAGGAGGACCTCCCAGTGGGCGCCAGTATACTATTCATGAATGCTACTGACCTTGACTCTGGCTTCAATGGGAAACTGGTCTATGCTATCTCTGGAGGGAATGATGACAGTTGCTTTACTGTTGACATGGAAACAGGAATGCTGAAAGTCCTCTCTCCACTTGACCGAGAAGTAACGGACAAATACACACTGAACATTACCGTGTATGACCTTGGTATACCCCAGAGGGCTGCCTGGCGCCTTCTGGATGTCACCGTTCTGGATGCCAATGACAACGCGCCCGAGTTTTTACAGGAGAGCTATTTTGTCGAAGTGAGCGAAGACAAGGAGATAAACAGTGAAATCATCCAGGTAGAGGCCACCGATAAAGACCTGGGCCCCAGCGGACACGTGACATACGCCATCCTCACGGACACAGAGAAGTTTGCGATCGACAGGGTGACCGGTGTGGTGAAAATTATCCAGCCTTTGGATCGTGAAGTGCAGCGTGTACATTACCTGAAGATCGAGGCCAGGGACCAAGCCACAGAGGAACCCTGGCTGTCCTCCACTGTGCTTCTGAAAGTGTCACTCGATGATGTTAATGACAACCCACCTAGGTTCATTCCACCCAGTTACTCCGTGAAGGTTCGAGAAGACCTACCGGAAGGAACCATCATCATGTGGTTAGAAGCCCATGACCCTGATGTAGGTCAGTCCAGTCAGGTGAGATACAGCCTCCTGGACCACGGAGAAGGCCACTTCGATGTGGATAAACTCAGCGGGGCAGTGAGAATTGTCCAGCAGCTGGACTTTGAGAAGAAGCAACTGTATAATCTCACCGTGAGGGCCAAAGACAAAGGGAAGCCGGCGTCTCTGTCTTCCACTGGCTACGTGGAAGTGGAGGTCGTGGACGTGAATGAGAACTTACACGCGCCAGTGTTCTCCAGCTTCGTGGAGAAGGGCACAGTGAAAGAAGACGTCCCTATGGGCTCATCAGTAATGACCGTGTCAGCTCACGATGAGGACACCGGGAGAGATGGAGAGATCCGGTATTCCATCAGAGATGGCTCTGGTGTTGGTGTTTTCAGGATAGATGAAGAAACAGGCAAGTAGCGTTTTCCCTTCCGCTGGCTGTCCTTCCTCCTCTTTCTCCTTGTCTTTGCATCAGAATTCCCAGTCGGTTTCTGCTAGGGCTCAGCATTGAAGTGCGTACGTACACACGTTCTTGTCCTTTTGCTCTGTGAAGCTGTACGCAGTGACCCCTGAGGCTGGACCCAAAGGAACTGAAAGATTAAGTGTACGTAAGATGAGTAAAAGAAAATTGAAATGGTTGCCACAGATACTGACCTCTGAAGTTTGTACCTGGTTATCAAGATCGTCACTGCGGTTTTGTAGTAACCTTGAAAAGCATTCTGGGTAGGGTGTTTTGTGGTGTGATGTTTCCATGTTACTACAGTAACAGCAACACCAGTTGGCGTGCCATGCAGAGGGTAGTGCATGCCTGCAAAGTTATGCAACCTACACCGAGTCGTTGATGAGCTAAAACTATCGTTTGCTTTACCTCCTCTCCAGGCTATTGTTGGATAGTGGAATTATTGAATGAAAAGACCTGGCTTGGTGTCTTAGGTAAGGTTGTACTGCTGTGAACAGACACCATGACCAAGGCAACTCTTATAAGGACAACATTTAATTGGGGTTGGCTTACAGGTTCAGAAGTTCAGTCCGTTATCATCAAGGTGGGAACATGGCAGCATCTAGGCAGGGCATGGTGCAGGAGGAGATGAGAGGTCTACATCTTCATCTGAAGCTGCTAGTGGAAGACTGGCTTCCAGGCAGCTAGGATGAGGGCCTTAAAGCCCACACCCACAGTGACACACCCACTCCATCAAGGCTGCACCTATACCAACAGGGCCACACCTTCTAATAGTGCCATTCTCTGGGCCCAACATAGGCAAACCATCACAGGCTGCCTCTTTCAGTCATGATCTTCTTAAAATGAACTGTTTTATTTATAAGATGGAGACATTAGGTTTTTAGTTTATTTTGTTATGCTTTGTGATATAGGGGAGTGAACCAGAACCTTCTGCATGCTAGGCAAGCACTCTATACAAGGATTGGTTACATCAAGGTTCATGTGAGGAAGTCATTAAGTAATGTGTTAGATTTATTAATAGTTTTTGGAAATGGAGGTGGTGTTTTTCTGTAATATACTTTTCTCCCCAGAATACAGTTCATTGAATCTCTGAGGTAGACAGGTTTCTTATTTTTTGTGTTGTTGTTTTTTTTAGACAGGTTGTGTCTGGGTGTAGCCCTGCCAGTCCTAGAATCCGCTGTATAGACCAGACTGGCCTCAAACTCAGACGTATACCCCCCCCCCCCCCCCCAGTTCTGGGACTGAAGGCTTACCACCTCCTTGAGAGTCCTCTACTCCCCCAACCTCCGCCCCACTCCAGTCTCCAGTGTGTACTGTTTTCCTTTGACTACACAGATTCTGTACTTACAAGTCAGTGTTCCAATGGCGGGCAGCCATTTTTTTTACCTCCGACATCTAGCTCCTTTAAAGTGCCCAGTGCACAGAAACTGCTCAACAAACTATAACCTAATAGGTGAATTGATAAAGGCTTTGACTGCCCTGCCCTCTGAGTGTGGTAAACAGAGGAACATGGCTTTCCGGCACGTGTAAGGTCTGGGTGGGCCTCAGTTTACAGGTTTCCTGAATGCCCTTCCACAGATCTCTGTGTTCTAAGAAGACTTTTTTATTATGTAAAACTTGATAGGTTTGGTAACACCCCACACATAAGACAACAACAACAAAAGCCCACAGTGTTTTAGCCATAATTCACCCTATCTTAGTAGGGTGCACAGCATCTGGAAAATAGAACCTTTGTTGGAGAACATATTTTGAAGGCTGCAGACTCTCTAAAATCATGCTTTCTGTTAACTCAAGGGGCTTCCCCTAATTGATTATATTTCACTAGCGTCACTCATGTGGGCTTCTCAGAATTAGTTTAAGACAGAGGAAAATGGCATAATCAATAGTGTTTGGTAATCAGTCTTCTGGAGTAGACTCTTTTGGGGGCGGTGTACTTCTGTCTGATATAAATTGCAGTCCAGTAACAATATAGAAAAATATTTAGGAGTTAAGGTTGAACTTGATACTTTTCCTGTAGATTTTCTGGGAAGTTATTCTTAACCTTTTTCCCCCCTCGCAACATAAATTTCAAAGCCTGTAAGGAGCTGTTAGAAGTTAAAGTTGAGTCAGAAAATATAATTTGAGCCTTAATTTGCATTCTCTTCGTGACTTAAATTATGAGCACTGCCTTTTGGCTCTGTCTTTTTTTTTTTTAAGTGAAAATAGTTTTATTGCTTTTTTTTTTTTTAAAAAGGATCACTTAGAAACCAGTATTTTTCACCTATAAATTTAAGGGATGGGGTTGTTCCTGCTGCCAAATGGGGAGAAGGAGGAGACAGCTAAACAGACAGGATAGATGGCATCCTGAAATAGACCCAGAGCAGTGCGCAGTGGCCAGGCGGGGACTGACTTTTTCCAGTGGTAATCTAGTGGGAGGTGAGGTGGGGGAGGCACCCGGGATACTGGGAGGTGAGATCGGTTACCATGCTAGAGACTGTTACACACGTCTATAATTACACTTAAAGGTGAGAGCGAAGCTAGTTGTTACCCTGTGGTTCTTGTTTTACAGAGGAATACTCTTCCCTAGGTGGTGATATGTGTACATGATTTCTGAAATCACGTAAGTGATGTACTCGTTAGACTTTGGACTATTGTATTAAAACACGGAAGTTGGGAGGTCAATTTATCTGACCTAGTTATTTTGTAGATTTCTAGCCAGGAAATTTGGCATTAAGTGTTAGATTTCTTCAGGAAGAAATGTTTAGTGGAGTAGACACGCTGCCATTAAGACTGGGGAGAGGGATTGGTTGGTAAGTTGAGCTAGGCAAGCACGAGGCATTGAATCCCATCCCCGGGAGACAGACACGGCTGGAGCTCTGTCTCTGGGAGCCTAGCCAAGATGGGTTCGGTAAGAGACCCTGTTAGAATATAAGATGAACGGCCTGCTAGATGGCTCATAAGTAAGGAAGGGCTCTCTGCACAAGGCCTGGCAACCAGAGTTCAATCCCTGGAACTCATGGTTCTTCTTCTCCTCACCAAATAGATACACATTTAAACAACAAGAAAAACGAGGTAGAGCTGGAGAGATTGAGGAACACACCCGGTGGCCTCCACACATCCCCTTACCCATCTGATTCATATGTAAATACATGGAAATTAACATAAATACACACAGCTAAAGTTAGCAAGCTAATTATTTAATTTGACTTGACCAGTCCAGCAGTATAGAAAGACACCTGCCCCATGAGGAAAAGTAGGGACAGTTTGGGATGAGTGGGGACCTCACTGAAGACAGCCAGCCCTAAATGCAAGGAAGCTGGAGGTGGGCTGTCTGACGTCCCGGTTAGCACTTTGCTCCTTGCCCATTGCCACTCCGCTTACTTCCTGTGCCATGACTGTGTTTGGTTCCTCGCCAAGTGATCAGGGCCTGTGCAGAGCTGCAGTGCCAGTTGGTGTTGCCAATTTGACACAAACTGGAGTCACCTGAGAAGAGGGACCCTCAGTGATAAATGCTTCCACCTGATTGGCCTGTGGAGACTTTTTCTTGAATGTGGATCGATGTGGGAGAGCCCCGCCCACTCTGGGTGTTGCCACCCCTGGGCAGATGGTCTTGGGTTGCGGTTTCGAAAGCGAGCAAGCAGAGCAAGCCACGGGAGATAAGCCAGAGGAGCAGCATTTCTCCTGTGGTCTCTGCTTCAGTGTCCTGACTTCCCGCGGTGATCAAGGGTGACCTGGAAGTGTACGGTGCAACAAACTCTTTTCTCCTGAGTTGCTTTAAAGAAAAAAAAAAGTCAGAGCAGCAGAAAAGCAAACTAGGACAACTGTTTTGGCTCTGGAGCTGGACCCATGTCCTTACCAGTTTGCCTCCTGCCTTCGGCTTTCAGCTGCTCATGAAGATTGAGTAATCTGAGCAGGTTTTTGTGGTGGCTTTAACTGTTTGAATACCATCAGATATGCATCTCTTCTTACACACTTTTTATAGGCCGGAGAACAGTTCAACAACGTAAATCTAATTCTTGCTCTCTTCAGGATTCTCCTCCTCTTTATCTATGTTAATTTCAAATACCCACAAAAATTAGTAATTAGTAATCTATTGACTCCCTAAAGCATGTGATTAAAACACACAGCCTTTCCAGTTTTGAGTTTCGTTTCTGTTTTGTAACTGCTTTGCAGGGTGGTAATGTGTGGTTGCGTGGTGGGAGTGAGAGTCATCTGCCCATCTGATACCTCTCCGAGTGTTTTTCTGAGCAGCCTCTGGGTCCCCAGCTACTCTCCCAGATCCCGACCTTCGTGATCACCCTGCCACTTGAGGGTTTGCAAGGGTAGGGCATTGGTTGTGTGGGAATACTTGAAAAGCTTGTCTTCTCCAAGCTCCGGTTTCTGGAGCTCTAATTACGGTTCTAGACATCACTGAAAGGATTGGGCAAGTGGCTCGGGAGGGAGAGCGTGTGCCAAGTAGGGTTGAGTTTGTATCCCCAGTACTCATGCAAGTGAATCCAGTCAGAGCGGTGCTGCCCCTAGGCTAGTTAGTGCAAGCATTGGGTAGAGGTGGACAGACCCTTGAAGCTCATTGGCTGACCAGACAGTGTGGCCAAATCAATGAACCAAGTTCCTTGAGAGGCCATTGCAAGAAATCAAGAAATCAAGATGAAGAGATCTAGGAAGAACTTGATTGTAGCTCCCAAGTGTATCTCACACACACACACACACACACACACACACACGCACACCAATTAAAATCATCCTTGCTGGGGATTTTAGAGGACTTCATATAAATGCTTCCTGAGGGTCTTTGATGCAGGTCTGGGCTTGCGTTTAGGTTTGACCCCATTTTTGCTGTGACTCTTGGTTGCTTCGTTGTGAGCCTCGACTTGAAACAGAAAAGAAAAAGAGCTTCCCTTCTGTATCTGCGTTGCTGAACAAATGGCTTAGCGCCCTCGTCCCCCATGTCTATCAGTGCTTGAGGGCTACTCTTAATCGTTAATGGACACGCTGGTTGAGTCTCTCCCCACGGTGGGTTGGGTAATCTGATGCCGGGGCCGCAATGTCTCTTCATTCTGGAGGGGTGCGGTTCAGCGCAGGGTTGTTACTGGAACGCATCTCAGAGTTCCTGGTTCTAACTGCTCTTGTGGGGAGTCCGTGTTTTTCATTAAGATGAGAGCGAATTGTAAGCTAAGTTAGTGTCGTGTTACTGTAGGCTGTCATCTTGTTTGCAGAATTGAAATGTATGTTTCTGTGGGAAAGTTGGGATGAGTTAATATGGAAATCTAGCTGTTGTGACAAGAGAAATCACTTTATTTGAGATGTTGAAGGGAAAGTGAAGGCTGTATGCACCTGCCTACTTTCATCTGTCCATCCATCCATCTGTCTGTCTGTCCATCCATCCACCCATCCACCCAGCCAGCCAGCCAGCCAGCCAGCCAGCCAGCCAGCCAGCCAGCCTATGCTTGGCAAACACTCAGCCATGGGCTGTATTCTCAGACTTTTTATTTCAAGTCTTGGTATAGGGTCTTGCAAAGTGACCCAGGTTGGCCTTGAATTTGTGATCTGTGGTCACTCCTGCCCCAGTTTCTGGAATAGCTGGGATGACAACAGGCTTCTACCACTAGGCCTGGCTGAGGACAGACTGCCTTTCTCTTAAGGGTAGATGTTAAATGTCACGGTGTTCTCATTATGGGAACATCTTAGTCACTGATTTGGGTATTGTTCCTCTGGGGGTTGGCCCCTGGCCTTTTGCTGTGAGGGGGATTCTGTTTCTGTGGTGGAAGCAGAAAGAATTCTAGTTCAAGCCAACCTGACTGCTGACCTCATTGGGAGGGAGAATGTTCTGGAAGTCTGAATACGTTAATATTATGTAGTTACTGGTCCCAGTCTGAAGAATGTTGTTTCCTAACTTTACACAGGATATTGCGTGTACATCCTAGGCTTGTGGTCATTGTGTCCTGTTCCTGACAGGCAACAGTATGGACGATCCCCTCTGGGCCTTGACTACAGGGAGCTGGGTGGTTCTTGGTGGTGCTGTGGTAACAGCAGGCTGCAGAGTGGAAAGAGCCAAGCAGCCCTCAGAGGGGCGGTGACTGCTGTGGTGGGAACAGTTTCCCTCACGGAACTGGGTCTAAAACATCTCAAGACACTTAAAAGAGACACGGGTGGGAGGCCTGTTAGGGAGGTAAGAAATGTGCTGGTGAAAGGCCTTTTGTGTTGCTGTCTCCTCCCTTAAGTGGCAGCAGCTGCTGTCTCCCCGCCACCCCCCTTTTGTTCTTCTAGCAAAGTTGAAGAGAAAGAAATTTACTTCCCAGCCCCAGTAAGACAGAAAGTCAGACTGTGGCAGGAATCATCTTTGATGGTATGCGGCTGCTGTGTTTGGTTGAGGCAGGCTGGGCAGCCTCTTCTCCTGATGGAAAGGCTCCTGAGGCAGGAGGGTTTTTTTTTTTTTAAGGTGTAAGTGAAATCTAATTAGCAACCCTGGAAACTCCCTTGTGTTTTGAAAGGAAACAGTAGAGGCTTTTCTTTGCTTATTTGAGTGTTACTTATCAAGTTGATGCTTTAAGGAGGGGAGTACTGACATTCAGGGGTTTGTATCCTGAAGCAGAATTCTGCTACCCTCTCTATTACCCTCCTTAAGTGTGGGGCATGGGAGCTGGAGGATATAGGGTGGAAGTGACCCTAAAACAGTGTTTGTAGCCCTTATTTCTATGGTAGGGAGAACACAGTGAACATCAGCATAGTAAAACACAGTCAGTTACAAGCTTGAAATCAGACTGGGCCATATATGTAGTAAGACCCTGTCCCCAAAACAGAATAGAAAAAACAAAACAAAACAACAACAACAACAAAAAAAAAAAACACCACCACAGAAAAGTAAGCAACAGTCACTTTCTGAATCCTACCAACAGGAACTATTAGAAGCATTTTATGTGAATTCATTTATTAATTTTTACAACTACCAGACACTTTTCTGTGGTTCAGGTAAGCTAACGTTTATGGGGAAGGAGGGTAGGGAACTTGCCCAAGGCCACTTGGGTAGTCAGCAGGAGAACTTTGGATTGCTTCTCACTTGCTATTTGTGGTACCCAGAGGGGTGCTCAGGGGAAGCCCACTTCAAATCACTTGCCCAGCTTCCGGCTGCCTGGGAAGCTTGGACCCTCCTTTTTAGGCCTTGAGTCTAGGGGCCCGGTTTCCTCAGAGCCACATACTGTATTTCAGCACCCAGACTGGCATGTGCCTCGCCCACGTTAGCAATTAAAAGCACATGCAGCAGCTTCAGTGAAAAGCCTGCCTTCTGGAATGTTGAGCGTGCAAGTCCCAGCCTAGAGGAAACGACCAGCACTTCTCAGCCTGTGGGTCATGACCCACTTGGGGGTCAATCGACCCTTTCACAGGGGTCACCTAAGACTATTGGAAAACACAGCTATTTATATTATGATCTGTAAGGGTAGCAAACTTAGTTATGAATTAGCAATGATAATAATTTTATGGTTGGAGGGGGTCCCCACAACATGAGGAACTGAATTAAAGGGCCATAGCATTAGGAGGGTTGAGGACCATGAATTACTAGGTTCCCTCAGGGTAGCTGAAACTAATCTAGTATGTGCTTGCCCTGTGCACCGAGTTCCTTGTGGTCATGGTGCTCTGTCTGACATTGTTCTCACCGATGCCCTGGCTTCTGCAGCTGTCCCCACCAGCCATCTGGTGCTTGGTAAGAAAGCCAGTCATGCACCGTCCTGTCAAGGAACTGTTTTTATGTTCTAAGAGGGTGGAGGGTTTGGAGGTTTATAATCTGATGAGTAGCCTGTGCGTATAAAGATGTAATGTTGAGTGAATATTTGGTCTTTTCTCATATAACCCCCTTCTGCGATTATGAAACCAGAGTTTTTTACACCTTAGGTATCCGTCCATGTTGAATTTTCTCCCCCGCAACCATTAACGTTGCTTTTGTTTGGATCACGGATGTTTTAGTCTGGTGTGCTGGATTGGCCGGGTCTTTATTATTTCAGCTGATGTTTTGTTTATTATGTTTCTTTGTGGTTACTGTGCAGCACCTATCGATTTATTCCTGACACACTGCCGGTTATGAATATAAATATCGCATGTTCACTGTGTAAGACCTAGTGCCGAGAGTCTTCATGATTTCGGTACCAGGAGTAAATGGACTCCAGAGATTGCCATTCAAGGACACATGCCTCTGCTTGCTGAGGTGGAAGCTCTCCAGCCGAGCAGCAGTGACTCGAAGCAGGAAACGTGTATGAGCGTCGGGGGCCATTCAATTTAGCCTGCCTTGCCGGTTAAGCTGTTCCTTATCTGCATTGAACCTGTTTATGGCTGATGCTAACCTATGGAATGGAATTCTGTGTAATTAACACACACACAAATACACACACACACACACACACACACACACACAAAACTGTTATGGCTGATGCACTAACTTATTGAATGGAATTCTGTGTAAAATATATGTATGTATATATAAATATATATTTGTATTTATGTGTGTGTATGTATAGGTTACCTGGCTATTTTTTATTTTAATAATTTCTTAATACCCTTTTAGTTGGTGATAATTTACCTCATAGCCTTGCCACTGACTAGCTTCTCCCACTCCACCCCCTTTGTCCTCCCCATCTAGATAATGACTGGATGTTTGCCGAGTGCTTGCGGTGTGACACACGTGTTACAAAGAGCCTTTACATAGGCTGTGTGGCCTTAGTTGTTTCATGGTGATCCCCTGAGTACATTTAGATGCTGCTCCTTCTGTTACTGTATCCTTTTTTTTTTTTTACTAAAGGATACAAGCATGACCCGGAACCGAGATTAAGCACATTGATTTCTGCCGTTGCATCTGGAAATATTCCTTCTTGATAAAATAGTCGTGTGCCAGAAGCCAATATGATTTCAAGAGTAATACAGTTGTATTACTGAGTCCCAGCTCTGTGGTCAGCATGTAAAGCCTCCCCAATAGGTTCTGTGTGTACTCCTCACTGGTTCCATGCTTCCCCTTACCTTGATCTGTGGAGCCAGCCCTGCCGCCTCCAGACCCCTCCCCCCACCCTGCCCCCTATTCCGGTCCCCCTTCCCCAGGCCGAGGCTTCCCGGCTTCCCTGGCTTCCCATCCCCATCCCCCTGTGTCTGGGTGTATTTCTACCACTTGATCAGCTCTCTCCCGGCCCACATAATTCTGCTTACAGACACTTTCTTCACGAGCCTCTTCATATGGAACTGACTGTTCTTTTTATGCACGTAAAAAGCTGTTCTTGTCTTGTAGATTGCTCATTGTGGGAAATTCTAAATCCTTTCCCCTTGGATTCTTGGAATTGACAGTCCATAGGTAATCTGTTAGGTTGGTCTGATAAGTAGTTGATGCTTGCTTCCTTCCTGGGAGCAGTTTTTCCTCAGCAGTAAGTCATGCTGCTTCTCTGTTCAAGGGGATGGCGTACTCATCGGACTGGTGTCTGTCCCTTCCATTTCTGTCTCCTTGGACTCAAGGACGGACGAGTCCAGCCTTGACCATCTCTCTCCTCTCTGCTAAGCACGTTGGCCAACACTGTAGCACACAGTTACTGGGTCAACGAGCAGCCGACTGACATAATCATCATAGTTATGAAGATTGCGCCAAATTCCTTCATCCCAGATACCTAGATCTAAACCTCGGGAGACAGCAGTGTGCTGCGTGTTCGGTTGCCACAGAAACTTTGCAGCTCTGTTAAAAGATGTTTGATCTTCCTTCAGAGGCTGAGCAGGTTGACCAGAGCAGCATGTGGTCACCCTGGGCTGAAGCTCTATTCATGGACTTTCTGTCCTTACAGCCCCCAGCTCTAAATCCCTCTGTTCAGATGTCCCAGAGTTGCCAGTTCTCACCAGCTGCCGTGGAGAGGGACCAAGAGAGGAAGGGTACTCTGTGGTAATGATGCTCACTTGACTGATGTGTCATTTTACTTACGTTACACGGCACTTGATCCAAGGTAGTTACGCTCTTAATCCAATGGTTTTCTTATTTCTCTTCCATAAATGAACTAGAGGAAGATCTCTGGAAAACTATGTCCTTGTGTTTACAGTTACTCAATAGGAAGTCATTTTACATTATGTCAAGTAAAATAACCTTTTTTTTCTTTTGTAAGACCATGCTGCCTCCCCATTGAGGTAGTCTAGGTACACACCTACAAAAGTAAACATTACAGGCTATTTTTTATTTAAGGTAAGCAGCTCTCTGGGCTCTGGTTGAGTCCTTAGTTATGCCAGTTTACCACTCTTGCTCCACTACTGGTATTTCTTTCTTCATTTGGGTAAGCTGTCAGAAAACTCACACTTCAGTAGCAAAGTCAGATTTCTCAAAGACTCAGATGTCCTGTCCATGTACTTATAAATCAAGGTATGTAGGATTTAATAAGCTATGTTAGATTTATGAGCAGGCCTCTTTTTTAAGACAAAACAAAACAAAACAAAAAAACCCATGAATGTGATTCTTTTGAGAGGTTATTGTTTGGGGAAAGATGAAGTCAAGATACCTGTGGCAGCCATCTGATCTGTGGCTTAGAGACTGTGATACACATACTTGAGTCTGGACTCCTCTTAGGACTCAATAGGACACCTCCGGCACCTGTATTTCTGCTATCCTAGTACCTGAGGTACGTCAATTTTCTTGACGGCCATCTTTAGATAAACCAAACCCGGGTTGCTTGGTGTTTTTTTCTTGGGATTTGTTGCTCAGTTGAAGACAGGTAACCTGTTTAAAGGAGGCTGAGCTGGCAGAGTCAATGCCAAGGTCACTTGGTTGGTTGAAGCAACAGAATGGGAAGCCATTGTTTCAGGTGGACATGTCTGGGAAGGATCTTTAAAAGTGTGGTATTGTCTGCCCAGGCTTGAGGGGACAAGGCAGAAAGAATGCACATGTCCAGAAAAAGTGTTTCTTTAATAATACTGGGATAGCATTGTGCTGCTGATGGATGCTGGCTAGAGAGGCGTGAACACAGATCATTTGTGTTGGATCCTCTGTGTTATTGGTACCAGAAAGAGCTGATTAATAAGCATCACAGCATAGAGTGTAACATGGTGATTTTAGGCCACTGAATTTTTTTTATCCTATCTAACCCCAGTTTTACCTTATCTAACCTCTTCCTTCAAGGCCTCCCTCCCTCCCTCCCTCCCTCCCTCCCTCCCTTCCTCCCTCCCTCCCTCCCTCCCTCCCTCCCTCCCTCCCTCCCTCCCTCCCTCCCCTGAGGCCAACCATTGCTCCCTGCTAGGATGTTGGCTCCTCATTTTCCCTTGTACTGATCCTAAGCTGTAGTGAGTTTGAGTACGGTGGCCCTGTCGTAAGCAGAGGACATAATTTCTCAGCGCCCCTTCCATATGCTCTCTCTGCCTCTCTCTTCCAAAATGTTCCCGAACCTTGGCTGAGGGAGTTGATCCAGTCCAGTAGTAGCATGGACTACGGGCACGAGTATAAATACAGAGAAGGAGGTTTTGATAAAGCAGCAGCAGCAGTAGACGGCCTGGGATCCTACAGTCTCCCAAGTCTCTGACTTTTGACCAGGTTTCCAGCACCAGCCATGAATGCCGTCCTGCAGAGTGGGCCTCAGATCTAATCAGAAAGCGATCAATCACCCCCATAACCTTCAGGCCACTATTGCCCTTAGTAGGCGTGTCTTGCCTGGCGGGTCAGTTTCGTAGCCATCAGGGCCAGCACTGGTTAAGACCATTGATGTCTTCTCTCTGGGTATATCTTCTCCCTGCGTATCTTCTTCCAGCACTATAAAATGAGCCAGCAGGGAGGGGATTTCCAGGTCAGTTGCAACCTGATTTTTTTTATATGTCCTGTATTCAGAGTGTGTTTTGTTTTTAGCAATAGGGTCTTACCATTTAGTTCTGGTGGAATAACCAAGACCAATAGCTTGTGCTGTTTTAGAGACCTCTGTGTCCTCTCCAAGCAATACCTTGTGGGAAGGTATCCCACACCCAGCCTGAGAGTTTCATTTAATAACCCAGGTCAATCCATGCAGAGTGCCTCTGTTCAAATTACCTTTTTACCGTTAGGTTATAAAGTAGTGGGTAAGAGATGTTCACATATCTTTGGCCTAGCCCATTTTCTCCTCCTCCAGCCCAAAGGTTTTTAAAATCTGTTCTACATGTGGTGCATGTTAATAATTATGTGAATGCATTTTTAAAATCTGCCTTGTCCTCCTCCTAGAAGACAGGGTCTGTGAAGGCAGAGGCTGCTCCGTGTCTCATGCTCTGCCTGGCCCAAGAGCATGCATCAAGCCCTCCTCGAATGTGTAAAAATTTGACATCAAAACGATTATCATAAAATGGTAAAGGCAAGCACCTAAATGAGTACTACTGCAGAGACCCTATGAATTTGTTCTGTGGCTTGACAGGTTCCTTTTAGGTGGTGGCCACCGTCTTCACTTGAAACAGCATTTTTTCCCCTGACATGCCAAGATAAGAATTAGAACAAGAAGTGAGGTCAGCTGTGATGCTGACTTCTGCTGGTTTCTATTTTCCTGGTTTTTGAAAAGGATTCATTTGTCATATTGCATTCTAAAGCCTACAACGAGGAGTCTCCGTTTCTAAGATTACTTCCCCGGGTTTACGCGTGTACCTGGGGTGTGAAATATTTCCCTGCACTTGTGGAATGGTGATAGTGCTTTGTAATCCTCCTGAAAATGTTTGAAAACCCAGTCCACTGCATACCATTCATTTTGCCGAGCCCTGAGCTCTCGGACTCTCTAAGTAATGGAATTTATATTTGGTTGGCATTGTTAAATGAGTTTCTTAAAACTGCAGTTATAATAACTGCTTCTAAAGTTCACAGTGTACTTCCAAAGCCGCCTGCATTAAACTGAGCACATGCAGATACGTAATTTTTAAAAAGCCAGGCATGACTGGCAGGATGGGTGAGCAGGTCAAGGCACTTGTACCGGAGGTCAGTCCTGGAAGCCATTTCAGTGCAGCAGGAGAGGACTGACTGACTCCTGTGCAGAATTGTCCTCTGGCTTTCTCACACGTGCCCTCTGACCCACATGGTGAACACAGATACACAACAATAAATCTGAATAGTTCTGTTGGTGGGTGCCATTAGCTTAGAAGCAAACTCTTTAAAAGCCTGGTTGAATAATGGGAGAAAATTAAGTGACCAGAGCTCCTCCCCGTCCCTTGTGCCCCATTTCTTTAGAATACTGGGCACTGAGATCAGAGCCTTGCCTATGTGCTTGGTAAGTGCTCTCCTGATGAGCTGTATCTCTAGCCTTCTGTTTGCATTTTGTTTTGAGACAAATCTCACCTAATTTCTGTCTGGCCTTGGACTCACTCAGTAGTCCAGGCAGCCCTGAATCTCCAAACCCCTTGCCTCATTCTCCTGGGGAGCTGTCTGGTTGAAGCCCTTTTCTCCTTATCTGTGTGGAATCCTTTTCAGAAGAGGCAGATGCGTCAGAGTTTTAGAAAGGTTGAGCGTCATAAGAAGCAGAGTCTAGATTAAGTTGAAGATCCACATGGAGTAGCCGTAAGGAAATCCAGAGCTGAGCCAAGCCGAGCCATTTACTGTCCCAGTCAACCATAGCCCCAAGCCTCTGTTGGGAGACAAACCATTCTAAAGTGGTTCAAAACACGTTCCATTTCTATCTGTCACAGTTGGTGCGGTGTCTGCAGGTGTTTTCTTTGTCAGGTTCTTCTGGGCTCAGCTGCTGTACAGCTTGAGGCACCGCTTCTGGTGTTGGCTTGACATCGTCTGTCCACACAGGCTGTCATGTTCACGTGGTGGCCCCAGGAGGTCAAAGATGCTGGGCTTCTTCTAAGGCTAACATCAGGAATGCTACATTGTTGCCTCTCTCACATTCAGTTAGTAAGCTCATTCAAAACAGACTACCTGGTGATGGGCCTTAAGGGGTTCCAGGTTTTGTGTTCATGTTTCAGAGTGACATAGCTACTTTATGCAGTGTTTTTCCCCTTTCTTGCTCTCTTTTTGTGGGGGGAAGAGGATGGTTGGGAGAGAGCAAGTTAATTAAGTATACCGAAGAAATTACAGGCTTTTGAGAATGTTTTCTGAAAATAACTGGTGTTTTAAACTTCTACCTAGGCAAAATGTAACTTAAGTTAGACTCATATTGGGATATAAATGCACCAGACTCTGAGAGTGCTCTGAGAGGAGCCGAAGCAAGTCTGTTGCTGTCAAGTGCTGGATTGTTCTAGCTCACCAAGCATCTCAGTAGCATTTCTGTCTGGACATTTTGAGATTGGGGTCGGAGGCTTTGGATACATTGATCTGATGAAATAAACTTGTAGCCATCTTGACCAGGGTAGTGTTCATGGGATAGATGCTAGCTGTTATTTGGTCAGAGGGCAGGTTGTAGGCGTTGGTTCTTTCTGTCCACCCTGTAGGTCCCTGGGATTGAAGTCAGGTTGTTGGGAAGTGCTGAACATCTTTCTTTTCATAGGATAATTTTAAATTGCTGTTATGTTTTAAATAATACAGCCTGTCTCAAATTGACTGTGTTCCACTGGGCCCCAACACAGGTTAGAACAAAGGATTTAACTACCAGGTGAATTGGTCAGTTAACGTTGGGTAGTGGGTTATTGAATTCTAGTGTGGATAGCATTTATAATATATATGACCTAGAGGTCACTCCCTGTCTTAATTAGGGTCTTAACTGCTGTGAACAGACACCATGACCAAGGCAAGTCTTACGAAGGACATTTAATTGGGGCCGGCCTATGGGTTCAGAGGTTCAGTCCATTATCATCAAGGTGGGAGCACAGCAGCATGCAGGCAGGCATGGTGCAGGAGGAGCTGAGAGTTCTACATCTTCATCTGAAGGCTGCTAGTGGAAGACTGACTCCCAGGCAGCTAGGGTGAGGGTCTTAAAGCCCACACCCACAGTGACGCACCTACTCCATCCAACAAGGCCACATCTAATAGTGCCACTGCCTGGGCCAAACATAAACAAACCATCACCCTCTCTTAGATTACTTAGAATCTAGAAATCATTCTCCGGATGCTTCCAGGGTGTCAGGGTGATTTGCCTTTTGGACTTAGAACGGTCATGGAGCTGGTTCAGGAAAACAAAGTTTATTTCTCAGCCATCTGTACCTACCGCCTGTATCTCTGACCTCTGTTGCTACTTTCGGCCATCTTTCCTGAGGCCCAGTCTAGCTGCGTTGCCTTGGCTTATCTCTCTGCAGCTAGCTGGTCTGGGGCTGCCTGCGTATGACATGGTCAGCCCTTGGCTTCCCATGAATAGTGCATTGTAATAACTGATGCCATTTGGTATTGATGGGAGAGCCTTGTAGCGGAAGGGGAATGTAATCTTTACTAACAGGAATATGGCTACTGAAATCTGAAAAGCTAGTAGTAGTGAGGGAAAAAAATACAGTTTTCCCTCCCCTTGCTGGAGGTTCCCCGGTGTGGGGGCATCGGATGGGTGCTTAGGTTAGTGGGTGCCTATTTTACAGGGGTCACCATCAAAGCCTTGTCACTCAGGCAAGGCCATGGTGGGATTCCCTGGGATGGGTTGGTGCATCCTTGTGAGGAAAGTGTTGGCAGAGACAGTTAGTGCTGCTGCTGCCTGCCTGGACACCGTTTAGCAAAGGTGTCAGAAGTCCGCTGTGCTGCTGCGGCAGAAACGCCTTTGTCCAGAGGTGCTGCTGGTGAAACACCGGCCTCTGTTACTTACAGCTTTAGAACCTAACAGTGACCCAGTTCTTACCAAGGTAACTTCTTGAAGCTGGTGTCCGCTAGCTGGGAGCTCAGTTTGTCATAATTTGACTTTGGCACCGTCTTCTTAATGGGTGTGTGTTGGTGGGGAGAAACCCACCAGTCAATTTCACACCTAGACTTTGTTCCTGTTTAAAAACTGTCCAGTGGTAGCTTTTGGAAAATCCTGAGTAAATAAACATCCATTGTATTGAGACTGCTCCGCCCACATGGCTTTTGGGGGTTGGTGTGTCAATCTAACTTGATCTCACCTGTGAGACATGACTTCTCATACACCTGCATATGATGGCTTAAAATAGCTCCTTACTGAGCAGTCTTCTAAATGATTTATTTAGTCTGGGCCTGCCATTTTGAAGTGAACTTGAACAGTGTAAACTGTTAACTGGCAAGGTCCCGTGGGTTCCCAAAATTGTTAACGTGTGTAATTAATTTTAAAACCTCATCCCCTAACCCCCGATCTGGAAACAAGAGGCGTTATGAAAAGTTGTTGTGCCTCCATAAACCAGCTGTCTGTGTGGTTCCAGTGTTGTTTGTTCAGTTATGGTTTTTTTTTCTTTTTTTTTCTTTTTTCTTTTTTTCGGAGCTGGGGACCGAACCCAGGGCCTTGTGCTTGCTAGGCAAGCGCTCTACCACTGAGCTAAATCCCCAACCCCATTTGTTCAGTTATGTTAACAAGGCCATATTTTCAGGGCTTGTGGGATTTTTTTTTTCTGTGTAAACTTGGGGATAGGCACACCTGCTGACTCTTCTGTTTATTCTTACATGCTAAGTACTTCTCATGCCATTGATTTTAAATGAACATGGGAGATTTAGATCTATGTCATCTTGTCCCGGCTGCCCTTGTATCTTAAAAAAGAAAAAAAAAATCTACCTGTTTCCAGTTAGGCTTGGGCGGGTTTCACATCAAAAGTTGTGAATGAAGCTTAAGTAAATATGTTTATTTAGTGCTGGATGTTGACCAGGAAATCCACAGCAGCTGAAAGCTTTTTTTTTTTCCTCTTAAACTCCCGCTGGGCTAACCATCACAGTGACAGGTAAATCTCATCCCTCAATAAAGCTTGAACTCCCTCCCACTTCATTTCTTCGGGGTTGGTGAATGTAGGAATTGTCTTGCCAGGAACCCTATTGATTAGGTCACTGCTTGTTCTGTGGAGAAACGGAGCTGCCCTGGGGCCATCTCCCTGCAGGAGATTTGCTAAAGCCCCTGTGAAAGGGGCCCCTGGGGTCCCACTATTACCTTATGAACAGGAATCGGTTCGGGCAGAGGAGTGCATATTAAGAGCCTATTAACTTTTGCGGGCTCACTTTGAGTTGAAAAGCTCTTGGGAGCAAAGGAATAATAAAAGGAAATTATTGCCAAAGCTACTGGTGGTGCATCTTGCCATCTCCCAGTGGGTGCGTCTGTTGAATTGCAAATTTGTTTCCTGCTGGGGCATCTGCCTGGCTTCTGAAGTCCCCTTTAAAGGTCTTGAAAGGGGGGAATTTAAAGAATGATTGCATATGTTGATTCTTTTTTTGAAGAGTGGATTCTCCATAGCACTGGGACAGAAGACCTACCTTTATTTTTAAAACAATATTTTTCCATAAAAGAAAAAGGAGGGTATTGTAGAAATCTGGGGAAATGTAGGACTACGCAAAACTTAGGAGAAGACCCCATGGGACAGCACCTTGTGGAAACTATTTCTGATGTGCATATGCACCTTAACTTCTCCAGTACCTTGAGGTAGATTCCCCCAAAGCAAAAGTGCTGGCTCTGCCTGTGCAGAGCCTTTTCTGATCTGTAGGCATTCTCAAAGAGGTAGGATCCGGGGCTGTAAGCTATGCCAGCCCAGAGCTTACAGGCATGTGACTTTCATACAGGGAAGTTGCTCCCTCACTCGTGTGTCTTTGTTTACCCAGTACGCATTCTAGGAAATGAAGTTCCTAGGTCAGTAGGCGTAAGGGATTTGGGGGAAGAAAAAACAGATTGCCACATTTCTGGACAGAAACAGTGACACACCAGCAACTTACTCCGGCTCAGCTTTCTTGCTGCCTTTGAGTCATTTAGACTTCTTCATGAAACCAAAATGGTACCAGTTAGGTGAACGGTACCAGCTAACATCGAAACAGCCGATGTTAATTGTGTGGAACAGGTTCTGGTTTTGTTTGAAAATCTAGTGTGTTTTTAATAAGCCAAACTTTGGGACAGTAGTCCAGTTTAACTTGGATTTTTGTCCCAGTGACATCCACAACTCATTATTTTTTTATATTTTCAGCCTCCTTCCTTCCTTCCTTCCTTCCTTCCTTCCTTCCTTCCTCCCTCCCTCCCTCCCTCCCTCCCTCCCGTCCTCCCTCCCTTCCTTCCAAGTCAGTGTCTCCCCAAGTGTCAGGTGAAGGTCGTATGGGAGAAATCTGACAAGTTGTGCTTTTATTTTTCCCTGGATGAATACTGCTTGCTCTGTAACATCATGTTTAAGAAGAATGTATGATTTTAGTTGCCATGAGACTTTTTAAATTTAAAGTGACTTGGCTTTTAAAACCCCAAACTGTACATTCTTTCTTCTCTAAGTGATTCCTATTTTATAAAATGATCCCCCTTGCTGTGTCCACACATATATAACAAGCAATAGTGCTTCAATGACAGAAGTCTTTATGAGACGAACAAATTTGTGTTTGGGCAACCAGCAGTTGCTAGCTCTTAATTCAGGTTGGAAAGTTAGAAAAGTTTGTGTTGAGAGCTTAGTTCACAAGAGTGCTTGGATCTGAGCTGCACCCCTAGAAACCACAGAAAGTGGCCGGGCTGGGTGACGCTCATAACCCTAGCAGTGGGAGACTTGACAGGTGGATCACCAGGGCTTCTGGGCCCCCAGCTTAGGCTACTTAGGGAGCTTCCAGCCAATGAGAGACCTTGTTTCAAAAACCAAAACCAAACCACAAGCAAACACAAGTCTGAGAGGGATGAGGAGGACTGCCCAGGACTGACCTCTGGTCCTGTGCACGTATGTGAGTATCACAGACGCTTGTGTGCTCATATATCGACATCCATCCCTGCCCCACCACAATTCATCAAAGGTGGAGAGAAGTACACGGAAACAAAAGGGTCTGTCCTGAGCACAGTGCCCAGCAGTTGAAAAAGGGCAGATAATTCAAAGTTGCTCATTTAGACAGTGGGTTTAGGAGTTGAGTATACATATGATACTGTCCTCAAGGCGGAGTGGTGACTGGGAGAGATGTACAGGTTAACTCCCAGATTTAAATGAGATGAGAGAAGAGGGCCCAGTCAGAAGCCCAGAAATGTTTTATTCTCCTTAAAATTCCGGTAAATCATAAAAATTGCACTGTAGGATGTAGCTTGCCAATTAAATGATAAGGATGGAGAACCAAATGCCCAAATGGTTAAGACAGCCATTTCAGTTTCCTGCCTCGGGGGAGTAGGGGCACTGCTCATCTAAGAGGCCGAGATGATGCTTTAATCATCTGGAGGTAAGGAATCCTCTGCTTTTAAACGAGACCGTGCTTGTCTGCTTCAGTTCGACTCTTGACTCTAGCTCTTCAGGGCTGTATTTCCCAATGCTTGCCTCCCCTTGGACATTTGTGGTCTCACTTTGGGGCTTGTCATAGGTGGCTCAGAGAGCCAGGCAGCGTAGGACTCAGGAGCCTGTGTGCTTCTTCAGGTGGCTTTTGTTTGGTTGTTTGTAACTTTATAGACGTTAAAGGAAACAGATTTCTTTACAGGGGATTCCGCTGCTTGGGCGCTTAGAAATAGTCCATTACCTACAAATTCAGGAGTCAATCTTTGGTGCTTTATGGTGCAACCTATCAAAACAAGAGTTAGAACAAGAGTTCAAAACCTACCAGCGTTCCCTTCACGAGAAAGGAAAAAAATCTGAGTGGAAATTAAGAGAAAGCCTTGCCTGTTACAGAAGCCGAAGAATGTATGTTGACTTTATAAAAATGAGGCATAATGAGCAGTCACAGAATTCCGTATTTTGGAAGTATTAAACAGGATTAAATACATTTTTTTTGGTTCTTTTTTTCGGAGCTGGGGACCGAACCCAGGGCCTTGCGCTTCCTAGGTAAGCGCTCTACCACTGAGCTAAATCCCCAGCCCCTAAATACATTTTTTGAAGGCAATTTACTTGGTAGATTTTCCCAAAAATTCTAGAAAGGAACCTCTAAAATATACCCAAAGGAAAAGTTAACCAGAGTTAAGCGTGTTGCTTGCATAATCTGTATGAGGACAAAGGACTGATCTGTCATTGGGATGTCTAAAGCTACCATGGGCTTCTATTTTCTGTCCTTTCTCCTGCTCTAATTGTAAAATCTGAATTTAAGAATATGAAGATCTTTCAGTTGAACTGGGAGTCTCTAGGCCCTGCCCTTTATCAGAGTATAGATTAAATTGCACAACTGTGGCCTCGTAACATTCTCTAATTGCAGTTCTAAAGGACTCTCTGCTATCGTAGATAACACTAATGGACGCAGGTAATCGGGTTCAGCTTCTTCCTTCCTGGGATTTAGGGTTTGTTCTCCCTTCCCTTGCCCTTTTTTTTCCTTTTTGAGTTGCCTTGTTTGACGGGATTCAGTGTCCTTGGAGTACCCTTCCTTAATGAAAGAAAGGTGAGGCTCATCCAAGGATGGTAGATAAGAGAGGAATGCGCTTCTAGGTGGTGGCCGCTGTCTTCTTGGCTTTGAGTCTGGGCCCCGTGTTACTTCACCTCTCTTGCCTAAGGGATTATAGAGGGCACTGGTTGACTTTTTTCCCTCTAAGATACAGTGATTCATGCACAAATGGGGTTGGCTGCTTAATTTCCGAATTCATGGCTTTTGGATTATAAAAGGAATTGGCAAAGTGGGAAGAGATTGACCTTTCCACCAAATGCCGAGTATTAAATCTAAGCCACGTCTGTGTTTAATAAGAGGTCACCATGTTGTTTACAGTTGTTACGTTGCTGTCGAATTGCTGCCCCATTCACATTGTTTGCCTGAAAGTATCTGTGTGCTACCATTAATGCTCTGGTCTCACCCCTGTTATCCCAAAGTTAACGATTAACATCTAGCTGTTCACTTGTGCAAGGATATATTGATTGCCTTGGAAAATACATGGCGATTGTTTCAAGTTTCCTAAAGACGAGTGGACGGTGTTTTATTCCACTGAGTGTGGGCCAAGTGTCAGCTCCACTCTTCTGTTCGGAACGCTCAGGTGTGGAAGGGACATTTTTCTAGGGACAAAGCACAGAATAGTAGTGAGTCTTGTATGGGAGCCAAACAGGAATTTATAAAATAATAAAAGCATGTTTTCTCACAGAGCTGGCTAGCCTTGCCCTCCTAAACCAAGGTCCGACATGCAAGCCTTAGGCTGTCCTTGGATATATTTACAGTGAATAGGATTGGGGTAGGAATCTGGATTATATAGCTTAAAGCAGAGTGTACATTACTATTGTCAGATATACAATTTGTAATCATTTAATTGAGTGAGCAGGTGAGATTCCTGTGTGAAGAAGGCTTCTTGCAGACAGTACAGTCTTTAATAAATTCTGCCTTATTTCCTTAAGGAGATAGCCTGTATTTATAGTTCTAGCTAAGCTTTTAATTTTCGTGTTCACTTATTTGCATAAGTGAGTCATGGGAATGGCTGTATTACCTCAGTGGAATTGATGCAGTAGACATCCTGTTGAGCTATCACTAGTAAAGTCTGGAAAATTCTTTTCTTATATTTTCATACAATATTTTGTGATTGGGGGGGGGGGCTATGAAGATTTTAGAGGTGCCACTGAGAGAATTTAACCATTTCCAGAAATTCCTCCTGTAGGTATTTCAGATTCCTCCCCAAAATGGGTAGCTGCAGAGTAGAAAGAATGAGGAACGATGATCCTGTACCTTGAAGACAATAACTTGCTTTATTGAATTAGCCCAGAGCACCCTGGGAGGCTCTGGGGGACAGAGAATGGGGTGGGGTGGGGGTGGGGTAGGTGCCACCTGTCCCCCAAGGGCTGATCATCAGCAGTGAGTGGGTAAGTCCATCCTCCTCACACCCCTCATTATAAATGAAGGAAGGCTAGGACTGGTTAGGACCAGTTCTCTGCGTGTGGGTTGAGACCCCCTGGAGGGTCCATCTCAGCTATCCTGCATATCAGACATTTGCATTAAGGTTCATGACTGAGCAAAGTTGGAGTTGTGAAGTAGCATCAGGAGTGGTTTAATGGTGGAGAGTCACAACAAGAGGAGCTGTGTTAAAGGATGGCGGCATTAGGAAGGTTGAGACCCACTGACGGAGGGGGCGAGTTCCCCTTGCTTTTCCCACTCTGAGTATTTATCGTCCACTGACACCTCATCCTGCCAGAACTTATTCAGAGTACTGAGGTCTTCCATGTACGAGGTAGACAACGCTGTGTTCTCTACGAAGCCAGCTTTCTAGAGAGGGAACAAGGCGAAACGAATGAATACTGTTGCTTCCCAGCCCCACCTCGAGCTCGGCAGTGTTGGGAAAATAAGCAGCTCGCAGCGGTTTCATGGTGTGTGGTGTTCAATGCTCATACAGAGTGAGTGGCCTGGGGAGGGTTTCCAGGGAGTAGTTAAAAGCTGGGTCCAGTGAGTTGAGTGGAAAGACAGCTGTCTGAAGATACCTTCTGACCAGAGACAGTAGCGAGCCTTCATGTACATGCCTGTTTGCACAGCTCGGAGTTTGCTGTGAGGTTGGGCTAGGCTGCGACTGGAGGCAAGGTGTGTCAGGATACCCACTCAGTTCCAGGACGGCACTGGTCGTCTGTCTCTCCTGCCTGTCCACATCCTGCACCACAGCAGGCCTTCTCAGAGCCTGGGGCTGGTGCTCTCCCCCACTGGGGGACGGGCTCCCCCCTCCTGGCTGCTGTCCATCCTATTGTCCTGGAAGCCCATTGACAGTTTTTGTCGTGGTCTGAGCGTTACCTCTGGCTCCCCCAGAGCCTCTGAGATAATCTGTCCTCACTGATAGCAAGATACACGGAAAATGCCCTTCTGTGTGTACCAAAACCGATTTACCCATCTGGCAGTAGATTTTTCTTTGGGATATAAACTTTGTGAGATCGATGTTTTAACTACCTTTAAAAAAATTCATTAAAAGCATTTTTTCCATCTTCGAAGCTTTTACTTTCTGAAAAGTTGTCTTCGTGCATAGACGTCATAAAAGCCGAGTTAGAAGCGAGGGCAGCTTTCTGTGGTGGAAGGTAAGGTAGTCTGTAGAGGAAGCTCTCGAGGTGTGGGATTCAGAGTCCTGCATTCACAACAACCCCGGCTTTCTTTCAGCTCTTCTAGAAGGGTCCCTGCAGGGCCTCCTGTCTCCTTCGTATGGTGCTAATAACCTCATTTGGCGACTAAGGAAGTAATATTCCATAGGGATGAAACGTTTAATGGACTTGGTTAGTTTGAGAGTCAGTGGTGACCAAATTTATTGAAAATACATTGCAACGAGAGAGAGAGAGAGAGAGAGAGAGAGAGAGAGAGAGAGAGAGAGAGCGAGCGAGCTCGGGAAGCAGTGCTGGTCCTTCCCCGCCATTCCATCTGTGCTCAGGCGTCTGGATTGCCATTTCTCCTAGTTTGGATTTTCATTCGAGCCTTCGTTTCGCCAACAGTGATGCGTGCAGTGCGCGTGCCACATTACATCGTCCTGAAGCTCTCTGGCTCTGCTCCTGCCTCTGTGCTCAGAGCTGCAGCACTGCAGTGGCTTCTGGTCTTGAGTCAGTAGAGTCTTGAGGGTGGGGGACATGCCGTATGGGTAAGGTGCTTGTTACACAGGCATAAGGATAAGGAGCGGCACCCATTTAAAAAGAGGGGTGTGGTGGCAGTGCTGGGAGATGGAGGCGGGAGGACCCTGGGGAGTCATTGACTACCCAGTGCAATCTTAAGTATGGTCGAGGGGCTGAGGAGTGGCTTGGCAGTTAAGAGCACTTGCTGCCTTCGCACAAGCCCTGAGCTTAGTTCCCGTGTCCCACATCGGACAGCTCACAACCACAGGCAGCTTTAGTTCCAACTGACCTCACATCCTCTTGTCTCGTCAGGCAGGAGTGAAATAGAATCATGTATACGCGTGCGCACGCAGGCAAGGACACGTGAAAGTAAATCTTTAAAGATACGGTGGAGGGCGGTGGAGGAAGGCATTCAGTATTGACCTTTGACCTCCACACACGCAAGCCACAGGTACGTGCGTGTGCACACACGCATGCACACACTCACGCTCTTTTGTTATTGCTTGTTTAAGTAACTGCTAGTATGATGTATCTGTCACCTGGCCTTTTAGGCGTAACCAGCCTGTAGTCCACAGGCCACTCGTGTATTAGTCCCAGGGTCATTCGTAGTCATTCCACGATGTCAGAAAGTTGCCAGTGATTCCAGCAGCTCTGTCTCAAAACACTGTTCATAACAGTGTGCTTCTGTCAGCCAGCTTTCCCTACAAAGGTAAGTACAGAGGTTGGTCACCAAGGCTCGGTGTGGGAGCAGATGTCTGTAATTGTAACCCACGCCTCACCCGGGAGGTTGATTCCAGGGGTACTTGAACTTGAGGCCGGTGTGGGTGGTGCTGAAATTATTTTATCCTTCAGTTCTGAAATAGATGACTCATGGTGTGAGGGATTTTGATTAAGTTGGGGCCTGAACTGAGCCTGAACCCAGGACCCTCCTGTCTCTGCCTCCCGGTTCTGGGTTGATAGGCATGTACTTTCCCATGGTTTCTTAGGTAGGTCTGAACCCAGATCCTCATATTCACCTGGCAAGTCACCTTATCAGTTGAGCTGCCTCCTCGCCCCACCCATCTGCTCTTAAACTGTCTCTTCATGTCTTTAAGAATTATATTTTAGTCTCTAAACCTATGAATCAGCAGCGGCCTTTCTTTCTTAGTCTTTGAATCGAGCTCCCTGTTTGGGAGAACCTCGCCATTTTGTTTCCTATCTGCTTAAAATAGTGAGTTGTCCTTTGGGTAATCTGTGTGCCGCAGTTGCTGCTGGGAATCTTGGTCAGGTGGTTTGTTTGTGTACTGCAGGCCTAGATTCCTTAACTCTTGTTACTTCTCTAAGCACTCAGGAGTAGGCTGTTACCTCGTATCTTGTCATCCAAATATCAAATTGGAAATCCTCAGTTATGTAAATAATGCCATTTTCCTAAGGAAACTGTGAGATCAGAAAGCACACAGTGGATCCCTCCGGTGACACCATCAGTGACCATCAGTGACCGCTGTTTGAACAAAGGTTCCCAGGTCTGTGTTGTGAATCGAGATCTTTAGAGATAATTGAAGTAAGTTGAGTTGTTCGCAGCATAAAATGTGGCGGTCAAGGCTCTACCAAGTAACTAACTAGTGTTTCTGAAGGAGTCCATGTGTGTTAGATTCACCTAGAAGGTTTTGAATTCTTACAAAGTTGGGATTTGACAGCAAAAGCGAGTATTTTGGATATATGGTTAGCTCCTGTGATTTCTTTTCAATATGCAAATAACTTTGGATTTTTTTAAATTGAGAAATTGCTTTATTAAAGTGACAAATAATAAATCCCTATGGCACATTTGGTCAAGAGTTCTAGCCATACAAGAAAAGAAAGAAAACTGCTCCTTGGGAGAGGACGGAAGGGGGGAGCTCCAGTAGCACAAGCGTCAATAGCAAATGGGATTTTTACTTGTTTGGTTGGCACTCATTTGCATGGGACACGCCTTACTTGCACAGCTGAACTGCCTACGGATCTTAGATTTTATTTTTAGAAAATCAGTTGCCAGTCATTTTCTGCATTTAAATTCTGTTTTACGGGAGCCCAAGCAAGCTCAGAGAGGGGAAAGCCTGCTCCCTCCTGCTTCCTCCCAGCTCGTGCATTCGAGGACTTGGAGACAACTGGCTGTTTTGGCAGGAGCTCTGTGTGTGCAGACAGTGACCTGGGCGGTCTGGAAAGGGGCAGGCCGGAGCTCATTCCATTCCTTCTTTAGCAAGAAGCCCGGGAGGCTGGCACAGGGCTGCTTGTTTAACTGACATTTCCCTCCCTGAATGGGGCTTTGTCTCCATACCGAAACATAACTTTTTCACACACACGCTCTAAGTGGCTGTTAGTCAGCCTAGGGAAACCTGTATGTCTGTCGCCCTTACCTTTTACATTCTTGAGATTTCTGGAGCTGTGTTGATAAAGACCTTCATTCAGTTAACCCTTTATGAAACAGTGGCTTTTAAAATAGTGTACTTAATATCTGTAGAGATGGCTTCTTTCGCACAAGATAGAAAATGTCAGGTGGAGGAAATACGGTTCAACCCCCACCCCCTCCCACCCCCATGCCTTTTCTCACCGTCCGTCTCTCCCAGGATGGAGCTAGGCTGTGATTAGTTTGTAGGTGCATGTGATCACATATTGTCCTACAGAATTCAAACAGGGATTCCCTAACCTTGGGGTGGGAGCTGTGATCTACCTCGTTGTTAAAACTCAGCGTTCTTCTTTTCAAACAGTTGTTTGCCCCACTGGTCTGGTGGATGGATTTTTACTTAATTGTTTTCCCCTGAGACCCTGTTTTTCTCTTGAGTTCCTTGAGTGCCTGGTACCATGACCTCCGGGTATGGTATATGGTAGGAATCTCATGTTTGTCTCGTGGATTAAACCAAGTAGCAGTCATGGGAAGCTCCCTACCTTATTTCTAGCCAAATTCAAAACCCAACAAACAGCACGAGGCGCTGTTGAGGAGGAGATAAAGCATGGAGAGGTTTTAAGATATCTATTAGGTCACTGCTGAGGACTGGATTCTGATCGACAGGGAACCTATTTTTTTTCCAAAGCATTTTTCTTTAAATAGTCGCTTTTGATCAAACATTTATAACTGGCTTATGATTGAGAACTTAGGATCTGAGACTTCCCCCCCTAATATTTTAACATTAATAATGTATCCCCAGTTATCTCACGATATCTGTCCTGTTATAAATACAGCACATCATTTTATTTAGTATGAGTCTAGTCTGTGTGACATAGGGAGACGCTGTGGTATGTAGTAACTTTGTGGTGGTTATGGCGGAGTACTGCTGAGTTCTCTTCTGACGCAGGCTTCCCTCCTTGGTCTTTGTGGGATTGACTCACCTGTAACACCTGAACCACCCTGCTGGGCTTGTCAGCCTTTAGTTGGGTTCCTCATGTCAACCATGTTGCTTCTCTGTCATAGTCAAGGGTTGGCAAACATCAGACAGTGTGTAACCTCCCCTTAACAAGTGATGGGTGGTCAGAGGCCACCTTCCCGTGCAGAAGTCAGCCCTAGTGTGGGCACCAGAGCTCTTAGTCAAGTCTTAGGTTCTTGTTCTTCTGTTCCTAGGCTGAGCAGTGTAGGACATCTCTCTTCGCTTATGAAGCTTACTCAGTTCTGAGATGCAGAGCACGGAGTTGTAGTTTGTGGATATGCTGTTAGGATGGCTGGCATGTTATTTCAGACTAGTGACTTCAGCCTCAGGTCTCCGGTCTTAAATATTTAAAATAGGAAAGTACTCATTGAGCCTATAGGATCATGGAGACTATATTAAATTATGGTGCAGGATAAATGGTGTCACATGCCTTTAGTCCCAGTGCTCAGGAGGCAGAGGCTGCTGTATCTCTATGAGTTTGAGACCAACCAGGGCTACATAGTAAGGTCCAGGACAGCCAGAACTATACATTGAGACTCTGTCTGTCTGTTTCTCTCTCTCTCTCTCTCTCTCTCTCACACACACACACACACACACACACACACACACACACACACACACACACTCTTACACTTTGGTGCATGTGAAGTGCATCCACTAGCCTACAGAGGGAGAAAGTTTTCACTGAACTAGTCCCCCAAAGCTTCTGGCAAAGATCTAGGATCATTGCCATTAGTTTGTTGAATACACTTTGTGTTTCAGTTTCGCCAGAAGCAGACTTAATAAGTATTGGTATTTGGATAATTTTTAATACCCAAGGAGGAGCCTTTTTTACAAACAGTTTATCCATTTGAGCCCTCATCAGAAGTATCAGTGATTCTGACATGGAAATCTGAATGTGGAGTCGTTTCTCCACAAGGCTTGCCTTGGCACTGCCTCATCGCTGAGCTGAAGAACTCTCCAGGCTTGAAACACCATGCCCCAAATCAGATTATGTACTTAATTAACGTAAGACCAGTAAGCTTCGAATCTCAAAATCCTGCTTAGCTCCCTTCAGAGCTACCTCGACAGTTCCAAGTGGAAGGTTAGAGATACATTTTTTTAAAAGATTTATTCATTTATTATATATAAGTCCACTGTAACTGTCTTCAGATACACCAGACGAGGGCATCAGATCTCTTTACAGATGGTTGTGAGCCACCATGTGGTTGCTGGGAATTGAACTCAGGACCTCTGGAAGAGCAGACGGTGCTCTTAACCACTGAGCCATCTCTCCAGCCCGAGATACATATTTTTTAATTAAAGAGATATAAGGCAAGATGATAAACAAATATGACCATTGCTACATTAAAGAACTCTCTCTTTGGAATCATTAATTTATGACTTAATGCTAGACAACAAATACAGAAATCTTAGACCTAAAACTTTGTGTGTTCTTGGGAACGTACTTTGAAATGCTAAGGGGGTGCCCTATGCATTGTTAAAGATCCGCTTACTGTATGTGAGACTGAGATGACCCCTCCAAGGCACAAGGGGAAAAAAGAGAGAGTTAAATTGTGTTGGTTTTGGGTTCTAGGGTGAGTTAGTTCTTAGATCGTGGCTGCTCTTGCTGTGAACACCAGAAGAATTTTGAGAAACTACAGATGTATAAATTTACTTAGCCATGAATAATCTTATTGTCTGTAAGCATGCCTGAGTATCATTTACATACCTTAAAATATATAGAAAAGTCTATTTAAAGATACATATCTATGATCTAGAGAAAGGATTAAGAACGCTCTACGACAGGGAGGGCATTTTGGTTACTTTTAGTTTAGTCATTATATGCATTGTCAGCGTGGATTTTTAAACTGTTACCTGAAATTTACAGGTTTATGACAATATTTTAGCCCACTGCATTTCTGTGTCCTTTCAGCTTGTTTATTCTGGGTGGTTTTTTCCTGCATATGTTTTAATGTGTCTAAAGCAGATTTTTGGTTTTTCCTTAGTTTGGACACCATTGGCATTCCTTCTTGCAGCCAGTGTCCAGTGTTGCAGTCTTAGTGTTCTACTGGTGTGAGGACACGTGCATACAGACACACACACATAGACACACCCACAGACATAGACACACACACAAACACACACACACAAACACACACACAAACACACTCTGGCCCTGGCATGGGCCTTTATGTTCTAGGCACACACAGGTGCCCCCTCTCCCTCTCCCTCTCCCTCTCCCTCTCCCTCTCCCTCTCCCTCTCCCTCTCCCTCTCCCTCTCCCTCTCCCTCTCCCTCTCCCTCTCCCTCTCACTCCTCTCCCTCTCTCTGGCATTATGAGCCTTGAACCCTCCAAGCCCACTCCCAGTGATATACATCTCAGCTCCTCTGACAAGGACACATCTACTCAGAAGTGGCAGCTGCTCCCGAGTGCTACTGCAGCAGCCATGATTCCCATGGGTTCACTCTGCTCCCAGATATAAATGACGGTGGGGATGAGTTATCAGTTGTGAAAGATTGAGCTGTGTTGGTCAGTAGCGTGTCTTCGGCTCTGCTCTAGAGCCGGGAATTTTATATGCGGTTGGTGGTGTTCTTTCTCTGTAGTAAACAGCCTAGCACTTCGCATAGCCCACAAGGGATGGTTTTAGATCCTTTGTTTACTTGTAGTTATTCTGACCCCTTCCCCTACTCGCTTCCTTTTCTTTACCTTCGCTTTCCATTTTGCTTTTGCTCTTTGACATGTGCTCACACTGAGCCAAGGCTGGCAGTTTCTTACCTCAGCCTCGGAGAGCTGAGATTAGGAGCAGGCGACAGCACTGCCAGCTGCCTGTCATTACTTATGTAAAGTGTTTGGTATCTTTCGTCATCTGACTTCAGGAAATTACAGTTTTAGTTATTTATATGTGCATGTAAATATTCATGGAGCGTTCTGGTTTTCCAAAGTACTAGAATTTAGTTTTATTCTTTCTGTAGAAAATAAGACAATTACACTTCAGTCTTTACATTTTCCTATCACACATTAATCTTCTTGATATATTACAGACATATATGTGATTGATCGTACCATTCTAAAAGAATTCAAGGGTTTCTTCTTATTAGATATTATTGCATGTCAAATTGGTGGTTATTTTAAAGACCAATCAGATTTAAAAATTCTCTTTTAAAATGCTCAAAGGCTATGACATCTCTCAGTATGACAGTTGATCATGGTATTCTGATGGTATGGGCCAGAATAAACCTTTTATCAAGTCAATTGTCCCAGATGTTATGTATCTAGACTAGAAAGACACTAAACCATGAATCTTGGAGGTAAGGGTTGGGTGACTTCAGACATGCTGGGATTCAAACCCAGGGCTTTGTGCTCTCCGGCTTGTGTTCTCCAGAAGCTCCATCCCCAGTCCTTCCCAGTTTTAAAGAAGGGCACTGTGAGGTTGTGTACTGAGTAGGAGTAACCGAAGATTCAGAAATAACACAGTTTTTGTCAAAACCTCTGGCACTAGGACCCATTAGCAGCCACGGTCTGTTAAATAAAATTGGCAAACTTCAGTAAGAGAGGTATTCTGTGGGCATGGAAAGTTGAATCACTTACATTATTTTTGGCAGTATGGCAACTTCATTTTGCCTTACAAAAGTCTCTGTGTTGGAATTGGGGCTACTATGTCAGCTGTGAGGTGGCTGCCGAGGACAGGATTTACAGTAAGGGTGAAGCCAGCCTTAGTGGTAGCAAGACTGGAAATCTTTATTTACTTTTAACTGTTTTCTTGAGCAGTTAGTATTCTGTGCCCTAAGCCTGGAAAAGCCAGGCCAGGGGAAGATGGCATCAATACCCATGTGGTTAAATATCGGGCGAGCCCTTCTGGGAGGAGGGCCTGCCACAGCTCTGTTTTCTTGTTTTTAATTCAATTTTTTTCTTTAATATATCTTGATTATGTTTTTTCTTCCCCCAAGATCCTACGTACTTCCTTACCCACCAACTCCAACTCCATATTTTTCTCTCTCTGCCCACCAAAAAGAAACAAACAAACCACCTCAAAGAACCAGTTAAACTGACTTAACAATAAGACAAAAATACAAAACAAAAAACACCCACAAAAAACCCACAGAGACTGTTCTGTGTTGGCCATCCACTCCCGGCCAGGGTCTGCCTGGGAGTATGGTCGATATACTTGGTGGCATGCCCATTCAAGAACACTGATTTTTTCTTTGCCAGCAGGCGCTATTTGCGAGTACCTTCTTGATTAGGGGTGGCACTTTTTATCTACTTCCTCTGTTCACCACTGGGATTAAGTTTGCTTTGAACCTGCACAGGTTTTATGAGTGCCACCTTCATTCTCTTTCTGTGAATCAGTCCTGCTGTGTCTGGAAGACTCTTGTTTCCTGGGAGTCACCCGTCACCTCTGGCTCTTAACGGCTTTCCTTTTCCTTTTCCTCTTCCTCCTCCTCCACTTAGATCCCTAGATCCCGAGGGAGGGAAGGAATTTGATAAAAGACATCCCATTTATGGCTGAGTGCGCTTTTAGAAATCACGTGATCTTTCTCTCCTAGGGATTTCAACAGATGCATATTTAAAGTCAGTTTCCATAGTGACATCTGGTGGTGGCTCTGCAATCCCAGGAAGCACGATGGGAATGATAAATACTGTTAGCTAACGGTTTCAGATTTCCAGCTTTTTTCTCAGATTGTCCAGCTTATTAGCAGCCTTTTTTGGAAAATGTCTTCATTGTATTCTCGAGGTTAGAAAGTTGGGCACTTAGGCTTCTGCGATTCTCCATTAAAGTAAAGGAACAATTCCTGATTATATCACACTGCTGGGCAACCCATAGTACAGGCATGTCTGAGCTGTCCTCTGTGTCTGTCTGGTCATGCTGTGTGGCTCCCACATTCCTCACAAGATAAGAATCTCGTGATTTCCTCGTTCCTTCTCAATTTTTACTGGATTTTTCCTTCTCCATCTGGCTAGAAGGAATTCTCTAGAAGGCACGGTTGGCCTCTTCCTCTTGACACCCTGGCCTTATCTGTCCTCTCATTGCATATGGTCACTGCTGTCTGAAAGGTGAAAGAGAGCCAGGCGTGGTGCTGTGTACCTATAATCCCAGCTCCAGATTCTGTCTCATGGCCACCACTCTGACTCTGTTTTAAGAGCAAGGAAATGAAAGATGAGAAATTATAACTAGCAACAGACAGATCTGGAGGGGAAAAATGCAACAGGTTGTTGAAGACAGGATGCAATCTAGAAGACTATAAGGATATTCGTTTTCATGTGTTAAACAAATCCTTTAGGAATCCCCAGGAAGAACAGGTTTGTAACTTCTTGTTAAAAAAAAGTCATTACTGGTTATCAGCAGTTGAAAGTTGGCTCACAGGCAAGAGAATCAAGGAGAAGAGGAGTGGAATTCTAAGAATGAGTACAACTGTCTGATTTACACCCAGTGATGGCTTGAAGGCGTCAGTTTTATTTGCAGTGTTTCCCTGTGTTGGTGGTAACTGTATTGGTTATAGGAGTAAGTACGCAGGGGGACTCAAAGAATAAACATTATTTCTAGTCATAGTTCTGGATGGCTGGCAGTGGAGTATTTTAGAGATGTGGCTTTCTGTAAAGAAAGGGCTGGTTATGGTCTATCTCTGACCCCATAACTTTATGCCGTAGTAAAGTGAGCATCTCACTCCTTAATCTTAATCTTAATCTTAATCTCTTAATTAATATTTGATACAGCATGGTTCTCAACCTTTCTTTATACCCAGCTGTATTCTCTGGCCATAGCTAGGAGTTCTTGGGAGGGGTTCACATTAAGAGGGACATGACCTTTGCTCTGCTCAGTTGATTGGATGGGAGAACAATTAGAACAATTAGAACAGTTCTAAGATGAGACTAGGAAAAAAAATGTGAGGGAAAGTAAAGCACCTGTCGTCCGTCACAGCACACTTGCGTTTCATGTCTTCCTCTTAAAGCCGTTGTATTTGAATGGATATGTGACCTTCACCTGAATATTGACATTCACAAAGTATGGGGGTTATGAAGCCTGTCCAGTCCTCAGAGTGATCACATGAAGTTCTTTGACCCTCCAGTCATCGTGCTCAGAATAGACTAGCCAGGAGCTGTGCTGCCACCGGATCCCAATGCTCTGCCCTTCGCTGGGGCCCTGGGAATGCCCCTCCTGTCTGAGGTCTTCCTCCTGAAGTGGAGACAATAGCATCACTAGTCGAGGCCTGTCAGCAAGGACGCAGCAGGGCAACGCAGGGCTACCACGGTGTGTGGGGGAGAGTGAATCAGAACGAATGGTGTATAGAATTGTCACTGCTTTATGAGCTTATGGCTGTTACATTGAGAGGCCTACAAATAAAAAAAAAGGTAGCAGCATGAAATATTTGATGGTTAGAAGTGAGAGGCAGGCAGGGGGTAAAACCACCATGTGTCTTGTCTGCTTGAAATTTTCTAATAATACTTCACTTGTCCAGTGGATTTAATTGCATTTTAATGGAGTGGCAGCACGGGAGAGTAAGAAGCATCTGTGCCTTCCCTTTGTTAATATGTAATCCGTGAAGTGGGAAACAGCCCGAGTCTCCGTCTTCCTTGGGTAGCGTGATGGCTTGCAGTGAACAAGGGGAAATAGAAAAGATGTATTTGTTCAAGATGCAAATGGTTTAGCATTTACTAACTTGGTGCACTGTGGAATATATAGAGATTGCGTTTGGGTGAGAGGAAAGGGGGAATCATTTTGGGTGTAATCAATTGTTAATCAAATGTGCTTGTAATCATTCGTTTTAATATAGTTCACTTTACATCTGGTTATTCATTACACGGTGACTTTTTCTGATATCGCACACCCAAATAAGCAAGGATTTAAACTTAAGTTATCCCAAATACAAGGACTTTATTTTTTTTTTCCGGAGCTGGGGACCGAACTAAATCCCCAACCCTACAAGGACTTTATTAACCAGAGTTAATAACAATGTGTTGCATCTGAAAATTTGATGAGTATTAAGTATTCTCCTCCCCCCTTACACACACACACACAAACACACACACACACACACACACACACACACACACACACACACGGGAGGGAGTATCTACAGGCAGAGGTAATGTAGAGTAGCTCAACTGAGCCATTCTACAGCATACCCACATTTCAGAGTGTTGTGTTGCATACAGTTAAAGGGTTTATTTGATAATTTAAGTGCATAATATGGGTTAGTGATTAAAATAAATACTCTTCCTGTTGAGCATAGGGGACCTTGGGTTTGTACTTCTGCATCAGATGGGGAACCTTGGTGATTGTGAGGGTGGAGGAGTTCTGAAGTGTAGTCAGGTGCATGGTGTTGAACAGCGAAGGTGTCATCAGTGCACAATGATCAATCATTCTGGGAGCCAAAAGGCAAGACTGCGCCCCTAAATGAAAGGCCAAATTTGCTTAAGAGAGTTCACATTTCCACTTCTAATCATTTGGTTGGGAGGATTCTGGAGTGGAAGTTTTAATAAGTTTCTGCAACTGGGCAAAAATACACCAATCCTATTGAGCCCCTCTCAGTGGTTATGTGCTTCCTGTCTTCCCAGTTCTCTGAGTAAAAACTGTGTCCTCAGTAGAATTGGGTCTTAACGGAAGACTGTATCCGAGCTCCAGCCAGGACAGTTGGGCAGTTTATTCAAGGGCGTAGTTGCTGTGTTTTATAGGAGGAACCAGAAACATCCGGAGCAGCTAGGAAAGAGAGACCCTTGGAGCGTAACTGGGAGAATTTATGTTTTTATAACACACTGGTTGTCTGTTTGCTGAAGATGCTTAAAGATGTTAAGAGGTTTAACATGTAAGACACCTGAGCAGTATCTTATGCTAGACTCGCACATTTTTCCTATTTTTTCCTTTAGCTTTTTTCTTTCTTTTCTTTTCCTTCCTTCCTCCCTCCCTCCCTCCCTCCTTCCCTCCTTCCTTCCTTCCTTCCTTCCTCCCTCCCTCCCTCCCTCCCTCCCTCCCTCCCTCCCTCCCTCCCTCCTTCTTCCCTCCATCCCTCCCTCCCTCCTTCCTCCCTTCCTCCCTTCCTCCCTTCTTTCTTTTAAAGGTTTGGGTAGCCTCACTTAGATATCTAGAGGAATGTTACTGCTAGTCTCTGTCCCTGGGCGGAGGCTTACAGAGTGCGACTGAAGCCGTGGAGCTGAGCCCTCGCTCTGGTTTGCCTTTGGTTTCCTGCCTTATCTCTCTGAAACTCAACACTTACCAGCCAGCCATAAACTTCATCTTTGGAAGGGTATTAGGCCATGAGATGATCTCTTAGTGCCCATGCCCTGGGTTACTTTCAGATTTAGATCATAGATTTTCTGTTTGTTTGTTTTTTCCTTTTTGGTTTTTCAAGACAAGGTCTCACTATGTATCCCTGGCTGTCTTTGTAGACCAGGCTGGCCTTGAACTCACAGAGATCTATGTGTATGTCTTTAATCCCAGTTTATATCATAGCTTTTTTTTAACGTGGTCTGCTTGACACTAGTAATTGTAAATGCTTATATAGTCTATATAATATGCTACATATGTAACCTTTTCATAGGTGTTAACTCCTTTATTCAGCCACTAAGGAGCAGTCAGTTATATCCATCCCATAGACAGGGAAACCAAACCGAGGCACAAAAACTTGCTGAAGTTCATGCATCCCGTGACACATAAGCCCCCAGCAAAGTAGCTATTCTCAGACGCAAGTGGTATCTTGTGCTTGTGTTAACGTTCTTCTTTGGTTGCTTCTTTCAGGTGTCATAGAGACCTCAGATCGACTGGACCGAGAGTCGACTTCCCACTACTGGCTCACCGTCTACGCCACAGATCAGGGTGTGGTGCCTCTGTCATCCTTCATAGAGGTCTACATAGAGGTTGAGGATGTCAATGACAACGCACCACAGACATCAGAGCCTGTGTATTATCCTGAAATAATGGAGAATTCACCCAAGGATGTATCTGTGGTCCAGATTGAGGCATTTGACCCGGATTCCAGCTCCAGTGACAAGCTGACGTACAGAATTACAAGTGGAAATCCCCAAGGGTTCTTCTCAATACACCCTAAAACAGGTGCGTTCATACGTTTAAATGGATTGCGTATGTGCGAGTACACTCTCCCAGTTGAGAGTTAGGACTTAGCATTTCCTTACTGACGGAGTTTCTTTGGTTTGACACCTCTTTTTTCTCTTCAGTTACTTGGAACAAGGTCTTATTTGTGGATGAAATGTAATCCAAACATGTGTGTACCTCCTTGGGCTTTCTAACATGTAGCTGGTCGATGATTTTTGCTTCATAGGAAAGCTTTGTGCCCTGGGTCTAAAGTAGTTATTATTTTATTTTAACAGTAGTTCAGTGATGATACAGTAATCCTAGAACAAATTTTACTACAAGTATCTGAATTTTTATAATGGCGGGGATATTTGTGTGTGTGTGGGGGGGGTTTATTAGATTTTTATTTAATACTTGATTACCTTGTAAGTACTGTTTTAAATTTTTTCCAGAGCTCTGACTGTGGGTAACAGGATCAGGGATAAACCACTTTAAGGTTGGAGTAATTGCATTGTTCTCCTCTCAAAGTCTGGGACACACACACACACACACACACACACACACCCAGGGCTGTTATGAGCATGTGCTCTCTTGTCGAGAACCTGACTGAGTTCAGCTCCCAGAACCCACTCTAAGTGGCTCTCAACTTTTTGTTGATTCAGGTCCAGGAGATCTCATGCCTCTGGTCTTTGTGGCACTTGTGCTCACAGATACAGCCTCCCACACGGAGGTGCGTATTTCTGTAATTTTAAAATGAGCCTGTGTGGCTGTCTGCTTTTTAGGAGCTGGACTCCACTGCCAGCAGCCTGTCTCCGTCCTGTGAGCCGTAGTCTCCGCTCTTCCATATTTAATGTTTTACTTTTTTCTTGTTTCTTACCCCCCCCCACACACACACACACAAATTGATGATGGACGTAGTTACTATTTGTATAGTGAGCACAGAGCTCCTGTCTTTGCTATGAAACCTTTCCACGTTGAGTGCAGAGCAATTCGATTTATTATTATTTTTCAGTTAAAACAGCAGCTACTGTATGACCCTGAAAAAAGTTTACTTGTAGGGAAACGAAATGGCTTAGCCCATCAGTTACTGAAAATTGTATGTGTTTTCTCGCATCTGTGCTGGTAGAGTCTGATGAACCTGGCCGTCTAGAGAGCACGGTTTATGTAGCCATTCTTAGACCTCTCTCACCCCAGCTTTGACTGTTAGAAAGCTCCAACCTTTATCTTTGTTACCGTTCCTTCTCCTCATCTCATTATTTCTTACTTTGTTTCACTGAACTTTAAAAAAAAATAAAGCAAATCACCTGAGTTCTGAGTTCCTATAGGAATGGAGGCCACACGGGTGTGCTGCTCTTGGGCTCCTGAACAATGTGTTTAAGGCTGGTGATGGGACTTGGCAACCAAGTATTTGCCTAACGTATGTGAAGCCCTAGGTTTTATCCTTAGTGTGTGTGTGTGTGTGTGTCTGTGTGTGTGTGTGAGTGTGTGTGTGAGTGTGTGTGTGTGTGTGTGAGTGTGTGTGTGAGTGTGTGTGTGTGAGTGTGTGTGTCTGTGTGTGTGTGAGTGTGTGTGAGAGTGTGTGTGTGTGTGTGTGTGTGTGTGTGTGTGTGTGTGTGTAGGGGGAGTAAATTGTTAGTTTGTAAAACTTGACAGCGTATTTCAGCCCGCCATTATAAATACTTTCCTTTAGTAGTTGAGGGACCTCAACATTTATTTTGAACGCTTCATCATAATTTGCTTGTTTGTTTGGGAATAAACAGCCTACCTTTGGGACACAAATTCTAGGCTAGCTGGATTCTTAGAGAAGTAACCGTTAATCAAAACAGATTGAGCCTTGAAGAACTGAAGTATATAGAAGAGAATGTGTAGGATCCGAGAGCGGTCTCTGCCCAGGAGCATTGAAGGTGGCATGGTGAACTGGGAGCTGAGAAGTGAACCCATGCTGGATTCAGGTAGCCTCTAGCCGAGGGCCTGAAGTGGGATATGTACTGGTTTTGAGGTACAGGCGATAATTAGGTCCCACTGTTGCTGTGACGTTAAATGAAAAGTATCCAAAAACTAAGAGTCAGAAATTCAAAGCATGATGCCTGCTGTAAGAGAAGAAAGGTGTACGTTTAAAATAATTTCGGAGGAGCTTTAGAGTCCAGACAGCATGCCTGAACGGAAGGGGTAGCCCTTGTATGGAAAGAGAGAAGTAAAAGCTCTGAGGTGAAAACTGTAGAATACTAGGTATCCTTAGTTTTATATATATTATAGGCAACAAAATTTATGTTGTATATATTATACATATAATACAATCTGTAGTACATATATTATATTATGTAGTACATATATTATATATATTTATGTTGTATATATTATACATATAATACAATCTACAGTAAAAATAAACTAGTCTGTTTAAAACTGCTTACCTCAAAAATGTTGCCCTTCTATGCCTTCCATCCCTCTTAAGTCCCCTGTGAAGGGACATGGGAGCAAGCAGTGTCTGAGCAAATACTACAGCTCCGGGCAGAATAAATAGGAGGAAGAAAGTTTAAACTGTCTAGGCTAGGTCTCAGGAGTAGTGACACCCAGTGTCGTGCCCTGTGGAGCAAGCCCTGGTCCAGCCTTGCCTTCTCTTTGAGTCTCTCTGCTGTGCGTCTTGGGAAGGGATTCCTGAAGACTTTGGTACCATCTCTTATCTTCTGTGTGAATGCCCACCTCGAGGAGTTCACAGTGAGCTCTCACCCCCTGTATGCTGCTGGGAAGATGGCAGGAGAGACTGCATCTCCGAGTGGGTTGTTTTAACAGCTTGAAGGCAGACAGGAGTAGAGGCCGACTGTAGTGTACGGGGCTAGCTGCTGAGAGGCATGTTGCAAACTCTGGTTAGTGGAGAGTTTCACCAACCACCCAGTCCTTAAAGATCCAAAAATAACCACGCTTTAGCAACCATACTGTTAAGAAACTATAGTAAGTACGGTGATGTGTGTCTCCAACTCAGCAGAAGGTCTAAAGCTTGATCCCCAGGGCCCAAGGGACATCAGTAAACGCCTCAGCCCTTGAGACCGTAGAGCAGACACCGAGTTGTAAGAGGTGGTTTGTTAAAATAGAGGCTGGACTGTGGGAGCCGATGAAAGACTATCTGAAAGAAGAAAGCTCTTGTGACTTACTGACCCGGAACACCACCTGGAGACCTTAAATCAGGGTCCTTAGTAATTAATGACTGAAGGAGGAAAATCACTGGGCTGGAACTCAGAGATGTGGCCATAGTTCAGCTTTCTTCCTGGGACCGTGGAGGAACAGACATTAGGGCGGGAGGCTTTAGGATTAGAGATGAGCGACTGACACTCTTATTAAGGTCCTCCCGGGTTCCTCAGAGTTTTTGTGGAATATGTGTCACAGCCTGTTTTTTTTCTTTTTTTCTTTTCTTTTCTTTTCTTTCTTGCATGTTTCAGCTACTTGTTTGATGTATATATGACAAACAAGATTTTAGTGGATTTATACAGCTCTTATATTTCTTTTGAGTAAACAAGCGTAAGGCACAGTGTACGTTCGCTCCCCGGGGATTGTTGTATATCGGGCAGACTACAGAAAGCCTAATGTTTAAAGTGTGACGGATCATGGGAGGGCGTGCGTGAAGCAGCCTGACAGCCTGTAGTGAAGGTGTTTGCAGTAACTGGAGTCAGACTGATGGTGGGGGGCAGTCAGGAAGTAGAAGGCCCTGGAAGAGCTGCTGGGTTGATTTTTTGAAGACGGGGGGAGGCAGGTAGAGTAATTAAGATTCCAAGAGACAGACTTAGGTGAGTGGGTGACAGGCTGGCCACTTGACTGCTGGCTAAGGACTGAAGATAGTGTTTATGTAGCTTTTATGAATAAGGAGTCCTGTTCCAGAATCTGCATAAAGTCCTTAGAACATTTGTATAGACTTAAATACTTACTCGCGGTCATTTTGTAAATGAAGAAAGCCTCCCAATACTTTTTTTGTCGACAAGAATATATTTTTTAAAATAAGCTTTCTGGAATGGAGATCAGTAATTTTTTAAAGTTTGGTCTCCAAGCAGCAGGCTTGAATGGACTTCTTTTTTTGGTATCTTCCAGTGTTTAATTATGGTTCTGAGGCTGTCTTGCTTCAACTCAGGCAGTTGCTGGTATACTAATTATAACATGTAGGGCTTGATGAGGTTTCTCTTTTAGAGCACAGGCAAAAGGCTTAACGCATTTTCCTTTCCTAACATAGACTCTTTGGCTAACAGAGTAAATTTTAGTAACCTTTTTGTTCGGTTATATTCAGTATCAGTTAGGGTCAGTTTGCGTCTTTCAACGTAAACTGTGCCTTTGCTCAAGGCAAGAGAGAGGCAGGAACACAGATATTTTATTGTTTGGGGCCTTGACACCGCCTGCTCACGCAAAGAGAAGCATCGTGGCTCTGTGGTATGCCAAGGACAGAGGAGGAGCCCCAGACAAAAGAGAGCAGTGTGAGCCTTACACACTTCACTCTCCTCTGCTCACCCTAGGAAACTGACTCCACCTGTAATCGGCTTGGAGGAGTGATACACAATTTACAGTTGCCCGATAATTTTGAAGGTTATGCTTGAAGCATGTGCCTGCTTCAGAAAAGACTAAGTCTTATTCTATCTTCCGAGATTTGGATACAGTGTAAATCTTTTTCATTTTAAAAGCTCCCTTGAGGTATAATTAGTATGAAGTAAATCCACATTTGTCCAGACCCAGGAACGAACCATCACCGAGTCAGGCAGTGAGCTATCTGTGTTCTAAAGAATTGCTGCCTGGGTTTTTATAGTCCGGCTCTGTGTCCCCATCCCTCGGTGACCCTGGTGTTCCTTGTCACTCTATTAGTTATATATAAATTTGCCCTCAGAACTTCATAAATGGGCTGACATGGTGTAAACTTTTGAGGGGAAAGGTTTAACACTCAGTGTGTTTGAGATTCACGCCCACTGCAGTTCTGTGTGAGCCTTGGTCCCTTTTTTATAGTCCTTATGTAGATACAGTTTATCCGTTTAGTGACTGATGGGCTTTTATTAACATTTAACTGTTACTGTGTTTGGTTGCAGGAAATAATACTGCCATTAAAATGTAGTCTTCAGGAGGTCATGAAGGGCCATTTCTCAGGGTTTTCGTGTAGGAATGAATATTCTGAAAACCTTCGAGACAGACAGCTCATCCAGAGTCTCTTCCCCCTTTTTATCTTTGCCTAACATCTAGTACCTTGTGGGGTGTTACTTTGTCTCTGGTATCTTTAAGTATAATCTGGCCCCTTGATAGAGATATAGAAGTTTGGTTATTGCTTTTTTTCTGAATCTTAAAAATGTTTCTTTAATTTTAGATATGCAATACATATGTGTATAGTCTTCCCTCACAAAGCTTCATTAAAGGAGTGCTGGATAATTCCAACTAAGATATGTGTGTGTTTAAATAATAAAAATTGAAATTGTTGATTAATTTTAGATATAAATTTATTAATATCATAGGTTTCTGGAGCTGGTAGTTTAAAAAAAAAACAGATTAAAGTTCACTTTGTCCCTTTAAACTATACCATTGAGGATGCCCAGAATATCTGTCCTCAAGTTCTGCCTAGTCTGTGTTCCTTGTAATGACAGTAAAAGACTTGCATTCTGTGCCTAAGAACACCAAGACTTGTGAAGTCTGCACACAGTGCAGGCCTGGTGGTCACATCCCTTCTGGATTGTAACACTGACTTCATCAAGTAGATGAGTCTCATCATGCAGGACTCAGAGGGCACAGAAAGGTTCCCAGCGAGAACTTTCACTTTGACACAGAGTCCTTGATTCCTGTTCTTAGTGTCCTAACTGTGTGTTCTTTTTCGGTATTGGTGCTCTGGCTTCTGGAGCCTCTGGGCCTGGGCATGGAGAATGGCAGAGCAGTTGCCTTTCACAGGCAAACTAACGCTCTTAGTTTGGGTTTCCATTGCTGTGATGAAGCGTCGGGACCAAAAGGTAACTTGGGAAGGAAAGGGTTTCGTTCACCCAGCAGTTCTAGATAACAGTTCTTCACCAAAAGCAGTGAGGGCAGGAGCTGATGCAGAGGCCATGGAGGGGTGCTGTTTGCTCTTTATGGCTTGCCTAACCTGCTTTCTTAGAGAACCCAGGACAGGACTGGCTCCCTCCGCAATGGGCTGGGCCCGCCCCATCAATCACAAATTAAGAAAATGACCTTCAGGATTTTCTACAGCCTGATCTTATGGAGGCATCGTCTCAATTGAGGCTCCTCTCTGAGGACTCTAGCTTGTGTGAAATTGACATAAAAACCAACCAACCCTGAGCCCATGCTCATAACCCCTCCTCTGTCATGCAGACCCACCCTTATCACCTTGGCCTGTCCCTTAACTGTAGTCTTCCCAGTGTGCTCTGAGCAGCTAGATGTTATCTAAGCCACCCATCCAAACCCCGAGTTCCTGGATTTCACCGTTTTTGTCTTAAGGAGGACAGCAGTAAAAGGCTTGGCCATGCTTTCTCGGCATGCTGTCTGCCTCTTGTCCCAGTGTTTAGGGACCGTGCAATGGGCCAAAAGTAAAAGACTCAATCTTTTGGGCTTTCCGCACTGAATAATAATCCAGCCTGTATTTCCAAGCACAGAGGCAACTGCTTCTGAGGCAACTGCTTCTATTTCTTTTCACTCCTAGGTAAGCAAGGCGAAATAGTCTAGAGAAATCCCTTTAGGATAGTGATTGATGGACCCAGCAAATTATTGACTACAGATGTGCATCCCTCCGCCTTTCCCTGGCCCTTTCATGGGCTCTCAGCTCCTAGTAAATATGTTACTGTTTTACTAATTTTCAACCATTGCTGTCTGGAAAGAAACCTATGAAGAATTATATTTTGTGACCATGCTGGATTAGAAAGCATGCTTGTGTAGCAGGCACAAGCTTGCTTTGGTTTGTGGATGTATCAGCAGGTTTGTTTTAAGTCCCTTGATGAGCTGAATCATGCATTTCTGTCCACTTGAGATTTACAAATGGTTTTGACATTGGAGGGGGGTTTGTTTCTCCCCACTTTTGGGCAGTAATGGGGATTGAACCCAAAGACCCACCTCTGCTAAGCAAACGTTCCACCACTGAGCCGTATGCCCAGTCGCCTTGGATCAGTAGTTAGAATACGGGTCAGTGGTTAGAACACCTTAGACTCTTCTAATGCCGCTGGGGCTGTTTCTTGTGCATCTGTCGTCTTTGAGAGCCGGACTTCAAGAGACAGCCAAAGAGAGAGCAGCAAAGTCTGGTTTTTCTTCCTCTTTTCTAATTTTTCTGTTGTTTACTTACACTAACTGGCCCTGCTGCAGTCTCTTAGCCTCGTTTTAACCCTGTATTGCGAGCGCACGCTACACTCTTCTCCCTCTGACTGTGCTTTGTATTTTGCAATCAACTTTGACCCACTTAAATCCTTTAAATCTTCATGGGGACCTTGAGAGAAGGGTAGAGAGACTCCAAACACTTGACTTGCATTTTCCTTGCTTTACAAATAATTACATGACTTCAGAGAGGTCAAGACCACCCAGGGCCCAAGCCACAGGCATGAATTTCCTCACTGCTGCTTCTGGGTACTGTGTCTTGGATGTGCGAGTGTGGTTTTGCAGTGGTTATTATGTATCTTAGAGAATGCTGTGTCATAGAATACTTGCTTTTCGTCTGATACTGTTTCTGTGGGTCTTTTCACATTACTAACCACAATGCTCTTAAATGATCTTAGAGCCTTAGCCATGCGGCCATTAACTGTGCTGTAGGAGTTACTTACTGACCATTTTGTATAAAAGGCCGGGAAAGGTTTTAGGTAGTCTGTTCAGTGTCTGTCACATCCACTTAGCTCAGAATTAGTTGCACAGTGGAGCAGGCTCAGTGATCTAAGGAACTTTCAAGTTTGTTACAGCCTTCACTATTGCAAACTGTGTCCAACCATTCACAGTTTAAAGTTCATACAAGTTGAACAGTAGTCCTCTGCCCTGGGTGTGTTACACTAACAGTGGAAATACTTCAGGTGTTGATTTTTTTTCTCTTTTTTTCTTGAAATGGGGCAGCAGCTTTCTAGATTTGTAAACTCTGAAAGAAAAGATCCAAGTTTCCCTATTCCTGCCAACAAGAGTGCATAGACGGACTGAGTGTTGCTTTTCCAGGGGCATAGTCATTTCAATTACAACAATTAGAATATGCGTTATTAAAAGTATGTTTTTGAGACTTAGCAAGTTCATGGTAGATGTTTAGAAGTAGGCAGTAAACTACTAATTAGTTCTTTTCTCCTTTAAGAAATAAATCATTTCTCACTTGAAGATAAAAGATGCCTAAGTTTTTGATATTTTTGTCCTTGTACTGCCAGTGTATCTTATTAAAAACAGCTAGCGTTGCAAATGCCAGCTCCCCTGGTTGGCTCTTGGTTCTTGGGGGACTTTTACTATTTCCTCCCTCCCCTGTTCTTTTCATGACCTTGTCTGGGACTGAGTTGTTCATATTCAAAGGACTACATTATAAATTTGTGCTTTTTAGAGAACAGCAATATACAAGGGCCTCTTATTTCCTTGTTTAGAGTAAAGCATTTCATAAAGAACTGTCTATGTTGGATATAAGGGACGATGTGATTGTTCAACAGATTACAGGAAGATTTAGTGGAGATAGAATATTTACATTTAGTAATTTACAAATCACAAAATATTACAGTGGCCAATAGGCACACGGAGCACCTAACGTGTTCTAGCTGCAAGCTTCTTTAATAGATGAGTCTTGTATTACTGTGTAATGAGGCAATAAGAAAAGGGGATTTTATTGTGGCTGGAAAGGAGACCTAACAAGTACAATAGGAAGTAGCTACAGCTGCGAACAACTTCCGAGGGTTTCCGGTAACATTTGATAGCTCGAGAAAGGAAGGAAGTGGAGGGCCATTCACACCACAATGGCAGGAATTCATTAACAACAAAACTCCACCCACCCACCCCCAAAAGTTACCTGCATGCATTTTTAACAACTGCAGGCTTTTTTAACTGCAGATTTTTTAAAAAAATTTTTTTCTTACACTAGCTTTTCTTTTTTAATGAAATGTATTCTCTCTAAAGTCTAAAAAATCAGATTTTATTGCCTACCTTTTCTGGTGCATTTTTCTTTCCATCAAATCTGTTTTTATGGACTCCTTAGGATCAATTGGATCCAGGAGAATCCTGCTTTTCTAGTTTACTGAACATCGGTGACTACAATTACACATTAAGATTTTGTACTTAAAATGCTTAAGCTGAGCTTTGCTGGTATTAACCTTACAGTAGGTTGAGTACCTTTCTTCCCTCCCTCCCTCCCTCCTTCCACTGTGTAACTTATGCAGAATACTAAAAACAATTAATTCACACTGAAATTGCTTTGCCTTCTGATCTTGTGTTTTTGAAACCACTAATTTCCAGCAGGAAACAGCTTGTAAGGCAGATGTAAAAGCAGAAGAGAAGCCGGTGAAACTGACCTCGGCCACTCCTTGTGTGGCGACCGTTTGATTAATTTTATTAGTGTTTTCTGCGGACCTCCGAAAGTTCTAGTTAAATGAATTCCGAGCTTCGTTCCAGCCTTGACAGGCTATGAATAGAATTCCATTTTTGGCTCCGAGCCTAATCCTGCTGGCACCAGTGCCGCGGTGACAAACAATAGCTGCTCAGATGGCCACAACTGCCAAAGATCTCCCAGCCAACTGTAGTTAGAACCGGTCTCAGAGCACGACCTCTGTGAAGGCAGTGCGTGCTGCGGAGGCTCTGAGGTCCAGATGGAAGCTCTATGAGAGTGACAGCCATAGGGAGAGTTGAGCATTCGTGTCTGCCTATGATGCCCCCCGCGTCTCCAGCATGGGAAGAGGGAGAAGTGTTGTCCTGTCTCCCTGTCGGTCTGAGCGAAGCAAGGGTTCTGACTTTTCATTGTTGGTTCTGATCTTGCCTGTTGCTTGGTTCTGTCCCTGGAGCCAGTCCTCAAGGGCCAGGACCTTTCTGTATCCAGTTATTGTATCCATGACGGAACCAAGCACAGCGCTGACTGTGGGAATGCTACCCAATTCCTGCTTTCCAGTTCACTGGTAATGGGTTTTAAAACTCAGCAGTTGGAATGCTTCTGCTTTTCCCGTGCCTTCTTTTGCATCCGTTGCTTATCTTCTGTCGTCTGTCTGTCCTCCGCCCTCTATGGTCTTCATAGCTGCTACAGATGTCTTCGGTCTGAGACTTGTTTTTTATTTCATCAGAGCTGTTACAAATCCGCAGACTAGAGTGTTCATGGAGAAGGTAATCACACAGTCACATGTTACATGGTGTTTTGGATTGTCTCCTGTATTGATATCTCACAATACTTTTAATATGTCGTTTTAAAACATGGTGATTTATTTCCCTTGAGACCATAGTTTCTGAGTTCCTGTGGCAGCACAACTAACACTAAGTGTATCCTAACCTTGTGTCATAGAGACAAGAAGGAACTTGCTTAGTAGTCTGGGGTTTGAGTTGCTTGATGTTCCAGCTAGAACAATGTCTTTAAATGCTGCTATTTTATTCTGATAGCTGACATTATTTTTGAAGTAAAAAAAAAAAAATGGTGTCAGTGTAGGAGAGGAACAGAGAGATGGCTAAAATGAAAACGATAGATTTGTGAATGCAGGGAGAGGGAATGTCATTTCTGACGAGAGAGGATGCATTGTCCTGTTGGTTTTGGAGATACTGTCTTGATCACTCTCCTCGATCCTTCTGTGCCCCTGCCTGTTGCCTTTGAGGTGAACTCCTGAGAACGTAGAAGAGTTGTTTCGACTCTATGCTTCGTGTATAAAGCTGTGGATTTTAAAAGGGTAATCATTTCCCAGGGCGACTATAACAGATCAGGACAAAACGGATAAAGCCTGCAGCTAGGTGTCTGCAGGTGACTCTCTGAAGTCACTCTGACTTTGGCACGTCACTTGAAATCGTGTCTCTGCCTGTGGGACCTTCTCGCCTGTGCCCTCAGTCTCATAGCTCCTCTTGAGAGGCCACTTGTGATTGGATTCAGACCCTTCCCGAAGTCAGGATGCTGTCATCTGCAGGTTCTTCGTTCCAGTTTCAGAGACTTCATTCTAGGGAGGCCACGTTTCCGTGTTCCAGGCTAGATGGACCTTTCAGCTGGGGATGGCTGTTCAACTCAACAGAGAAGGCATTTACCCCAAATAAAGAGAAATGTGCTGTGAGGTAGACACTTATAGTGCTTTGAATCTGGCCTCTATGGTGGGAAAATCCTTTTCATGTAACTCGTGCTTCCTTAGGGTTTAACAAACATAGGGTAGCACTTTTGGCAAGAGGATTCTGGGAGACGTTTACGTCATTCCGAGAAACAGCCCTCTAGGTGGCTCTTTGGACACTCTTCCAGTATTTTCTACAGGGTTGTTTCTCAACTACTCCATCATGACTCATGTTATATTGTTTCTATTTCAGTGGTAGCTTAAAGAAGTAAATATAGTATGGCTGGCAGTAATTTTTATAATGACTAAAACAAAACTATTGAAGTAAGAAAATAGAGGAGGATTTATCTTGTTTTGTTTCATTTAGCCTAAAAATGATTATTGTGGTCTACACCGAGATCACCAGAGAACCTTCCCGAGTTCGCTCGTGCTCTGACACCCATACAGCCTGGGACCTGTGGCTCCATCGTGGTACCTGAGACCCATTACATTCACTACACACATTTGAAAAGTACTAGAGTGCTCGGAGCTGCCCCAACCCCTACTTCGGTTGGAGTTCAGTTCTTAGTCAGGGTTTCTGTTCCTGCACAAACATCATGACCAAGAAGCAAGATGGGGAGAAAGGGTTTATTCAACTTACACTTCCACATTGCTGTTCATCACCAAAGGAAGTCAGGACTGGAACTCACATAGGGCAGGAAGGAGGAACTGATGCAGAGGCCATGGAGGGATGCTGCTTTCTGGCTTGCTCAGCTTGACTCTCTTATAGAACCCAGACTACTGGCCCAGGGATGGTACCACCAACAATGGACCCTCCCGCCTTGATCACTACTTGAGAAAATGCCTTACAGCTGGGTCTCGTGGAGGCATTTCCTCAACTGAGGCTCCTTTCTCTGTGACAACTCAAGCTGTGTCAAGTTGACAATAAAACCAGTACAGTTCTGCTGCTTATTGTTGAGCACGGCCATTGACGGTCACTTTACCTTCCCTGGGCCTCATTTTGTCTAATAACAGTCTCAGATAAGGTTTTTTTGTTTGTTTGTTTGTTTGTTTTCGTTTTTGTTTTTTGAGTTGGGATTTCTCTGTTTAACTCTGGTTGTCCTGGAACTCAATTTGTAGACCAGGCTGACCTTGAACTCACAGGTATTTGCCCACTTCTGCCTCCTGAGTACTGTGACTAAAGTACGTGCCACCACTACCTGGGTGGGAATTTTAAAACACTCTCCAATTCTAGGAAATTTGGTTTGTGTGGTTCGACATTATTTTGAAATACAATTCATTTCCTTCCAAGTTGTTTTAACTTACTAGAAAAAGGTGTCTACAGTTTGCCACTGTGGTGGTTTAAAAACATAAAAAGTAGGACTGGAAAGATGGCTCAGTGGTTAAGAGCACTGGCTGCTCTTTAAGAAGTTGTGAATTCAATTCCCAGCAATCACATGATGGCTTACAAATATATATATATATGTGTGTGTGTGTGTGTGTGTGTGTGTGTGTGTTACCTGATGTCTTTCCTGGTGTACATGAAGGCAGCATACTTGTATACATAAAATATATGTATATATTTTATTTATATATCTGTAAGTTTTATTTGTTTGTCAATGGTTGCATAGTTCAGGCTTTAGAAAAACTGTATTGGACTCTTTTCAATCTAAAATTAATTTTCACCCAGTAAATTATTCTCCTACATCTTTTGCTTTGAGCTTTAAAGTATTTTTAAGGCTAAAGTTTCAAGTAAAGTATTTGTTGAAAGTTGAGGATCTCTGCCATAAAGAATTGTGTAATAGATGAAATGAAACGCCCTTTGTGCCCCCTCTCAGCCTCTTCCTGGACCACTTCCCTCCTTTCTCTTTTGACACATTTGCTTTGTAAATATTTCCACATCCTTTTTGTGCAGGCATGTAGCATTTATCCCCGAGGCTCGCAGTAATGTTTGCCTTTTTATTCCTGTAGTTCTTTGTCTAAAAGGTGCTCTGCCACCCAGGCTTTACACCCTACCCTGTGGCTTTCCTGAGGCTGATTATTTTGATTTTCCTTAATGTTTCTGATTCTTAGAATGCTTAGCCTAGAACCGAGGGAAGCACTCATTTATTGTGCTAAAAAGGAAGCAGGGCGTGGTGGGTCGCACCTGTAAAGCCAAGATTCTGGAGGCTGAGGCAAAGGGACACACACACACACACACACACACACACACACACACACACACTGCTGCTTTCCCCATCTCCAACTCAGCTTTTCTTACGTTAAGACAACCCTTGAGTGGAGCCTAATGTGGAGCCCATACAAGTATAAACAGCCTGATTACATATTTGGAAAACGGGGGTAGGGGGAAGCATGGAATTTCTTGAGTTCATATGTAATTCCACAGGTCACTGCACCATTTCTAGGTCAGCAAGTCAAAGGCCTTGAGTTAGGGACCAGTCAGGGCCCTCAGGTTTGGAATTTGCAAGCATTCTGTTGAGTCACTAAGAGAGGCGCCTTCCTGGTTTTTGGCCTAATCAAGCACAGCTGTTAAGAGGCAGAGCCTGGGCCCCCGGGGCAGCTGTAGACGTGATCTGGAGGTCGCTAAGTCTTAGCCTGATTGCTTATGAGGTCTTCTGAGTTGCCTGGAGCTGTCTTTAACTGGGACAAACCTGCTGAAGAAGTTTGTATCTTTACCAAAATCTTGGTTCGTATAATGCCTAGTGGTCAGAGTGCAGCTCCCTCAGCCACCTTTGTAATAAAGCAGCTGCAGTGCCATGGTAACAGCCGTGCTGGTCCCCTGAATGCCATGATATAACAGCCTTGCTGGTCCCCCCGAATGCCACGGCAACAGCCTTGCTGGTCCCTTAGGTGTGACTTGCTTACAGGCACCAGGAAAGGATCTGTGGTAGCTGTCAGTCAAGAAGTCATGTCTTTTGGCCATTCTACAGCTTCCCTTATTTATTTTTTGAAAGCAAACATGAAAGGGAGCTTGCACCGGAAGAGCCACCATAGACTTGACATAGTTAACATTAGGTAAATGCATAGACTCCTCGCCTCTGATCTGTCTTACCATCGAGGGCATGAGCTTTGTGCCTCTTTTAGAGGACATGTTTGGGGAGGCCGTTTTGACAAATCCATTGAGTAATAATGCAAGCATGGCCACTGCCTGTCAACTCAGTTTTCACCTTTAAGCCATCAGAAAAGCCATCAAATGCAGGAAGTGTGTGTTCATAGACAAACTAAGGCTCAGGAGTCGGGTTGGACACAAAGGTGTGGTTTTTAGGTATCGGGCAAAGCTATAAAGTAACGATGGTAAGCTAGGGTTCTTCATCTCCGGCTGAGTCCTGTGAGCCGAGCACTGTGGCCGGGCTATGAGCATTGGAGCACGGGGAGGGGTGGCTCCCACGCCAGAACATTGGGAAACCTTGTGTTTGAAAGGCAGATGTTTATAGGACTTGGATTTGGATAACAGACGTAGTCACCGTTGAGTCAAATCTTTAGATTTTTAACCATAGACGTATTTTGAGTATTGTAGATCATATACTGAGTATTGTAGTACATGTTGGCATGTACTTTGAAGTGAGAGGCCATTTAAAGGAGCAGAAATGACCAGAGCCTTTTTAAGTTATTTAAATTCAGTCTGAAAAACCCACCTCAGTTAGCCTGGCCACATTCCAGCTGCTCAGTGGCTGGGTGCAGCTAGAAGCTACTGTGTCGGGCCATGCGAATTCCAGGGAATTCCAGGCTAAGAGAAACTGCTTCAGGTGTGGCTTTGTAAGGCAGTGCTTTCCAAAGAAGTGGAAAGGGAAGTAAGTAAGATTAGGTGACACCCTGCCCCCACCCCATAACCTTCTGCCACCTGCCTTAAGTCGCTACCTTTTCCTGTTTTTCTTAAAGTAGGACAACAGGGAAATGGTCAAGAATCAGTTTCCTGCCATGCCGGTTTCAGCAGGCGATGGCACACATGCAGGACCTTGTCCTGTCATTTTACAGTTTTTAAATTTCACCTCCTACAGATCTCTAGAACTTGGCTCTTCATTGCCGCTGGACCTTAGTCTTACTCAGAAATCCTGGGTTTGCATCCTGTGGCTGGTCTCTTGTTTGTGATGCTGTCTTAACTAACTACCCTCCTTCCTTCCTTCCTTCCTTCCTCCCTCCCTCCCTCCCTCCCTCCCTTCCTCCCCTCCTTCCTTCTTTGTTTCTTCAAGAGCCTGGGTTTCCTTTTGTTCCCTGTGAGACTCTGCGTGCATGCATGTGTATCTGCATGTGTGCGTGTCTGTCTGTCTGTCTGTGTCACAGGTGTGTGCTGGTTCACTCGCTTGGGCAGGTCCATGTGGAGTTTAATGGAGACTGTCATCGAGTGTCTTCTCATTTTTAACCCTTTACTTGCTTTCTACTTTTAAGGCAGGGCCTTATACTGAGGCTAGGGCTCACAATTTTTTCTAGACTGCCTGGCTAGCAATTCCTGGGGATCTGCCGGTCCCTGTTCCTCCACTGCTTCAGGCGTGCCAGAATGCCAGTTTTTATGTGGGTTTTGGCAGTATGAGTCGCTTTGCCCACAGAGCCATCCCTCCAGGCCTGGTTTCCTTTTAAAATGCAGGCACTGATGGTCTGAGTTGTTAAACTCCCAACTTCCTGAGCAACTTTAGATTTTTAACCACAGACGTATTTTGGTTATTGTAGATCATATATTTATTGTAGCACATGACATGAGAGGCCATTTAAAATTGTTTTGAAAAAGAATTCATCTTCGGAATCGGTAGAAATGGAGATATTAGCTGGTACATAATGTATTTAAAGATCAAAACATAGTCCCTGAACAATTAGTAAGGCCTACAGTCATTTGTATGATGATTACTTGCTATATCAGCTTGCCTTACAGAGCAGGCTATCCCCGAACCTGGGTGGATTTAAAGAACAAAAAGGTCATAATTTAGTTAGGCCTCTCGGCATTGTTGGCCCTCTACTGACTTGAGTGGTGAGCTGTCAGGTGGCTTAGTTAGGGCTGGTCGGTCTTGGATGGAGAAGCTTCCATGTTTGGTGCTTGGCTGTGTGAACGACAGGGATGACTGCAACTTGTAATTGATTAGCCAACCAGAGTCCGGTGCGCTAACTTTAGAGCTCTCATCAGCCCGCACAGCTCTTACTTGTATCAAGTTCTAGTTTCCACCCTTTTGTCTCCGTGGCAAGCATGACACTGTTAGTCACACCTGGGGTCTGAGTGGACAGGACAAAGCCGTTGAAGCAGCAGCAGCAGCTCCATCTAGTCGCCCTGGGATAGGTGCCTGTGCATGCCGTCTACCTCTTGTAGGATGTCCTGAATTAAAGAGTTTAAAGCAAGGTTAACATCGAAGAATTATAGCGAATCTAACGTTCTGCCTTAACTTTCTAACCGTGGGGCGTTGATGTGAAAGACCACAAGTGACTTTTCAAAGGTGATGGTAAGTTTTGGTAAGGTTTGGCATGCTCCTTTAGTCTTGCTTACCCTTACGAGGTAAATTTGTAGATGCTAATTAGTTTGAAGGTAGGAAACCTACCTTCAGCCTGCCCTGTAGGATTTGTGTAGAGGATATATTGTTTTTTTTTCTAGAGCAAGGAAGGAACACTTCTAGTCTTTGTCTCCTTTCTTCTATTTTTAGCTTCAGGGTGCTTGCAGTAAATGACAGTGGACGCGCGGAGCCACCTCCTGCGCCTGTGCGTGCGCCTGCGCGTGCACCTGCTCTTGGCTTTATCTTCTCCTTTAGTTTCTGACTGACTTTTTGACCCACCGGAATGAATAGTGATTAATCGTGGCCATTTCCCCTTTTAAGTTTTGCTGAAGTCACAGTTAAGACTTTACAAAGAGTCGAAATACCATAAACACAGTAATTTATGTGTTCGATGGGAAGTTTAAAAAAAATCGTCATCTGGGTCCCTGGGATCTTGTTAATGAATTACCAGCGACCTCCGAGAAAAATTAACTTCCTTTTAGCTCAGACACCTGACTGACCATTGTGCCCTTTCTATTAAAGTGTGTGTCTTTCTGGGATTCGGGGGAAAACATGGCATACGTATACATTTTTTTAAAAAGAGATGTATAATGCTTTTCCTTGGGAGATTTAATGGCCAGCTCAGATATTGACACTTACAAGGCTAGTTAGCCAGTGAATGTCGTTTTGAAGCAGGTGTTCGTCCAGTGGGGAGGGGGCTGGGCGGGCATCAGCAGGAAGGAGACAGGCAGGCAGGCTGATGAAGTATAAACACAGAACAAGGGCACAGGCCAGGTTGGGCTAGCACCCCAGGGCGTTGTCCTCTCTGTGCTTCATAAAGTATAGCCTGTGAAGGTGGGACACGCCCTAGAGAAGCACTGGCTTTCCTCCCTGCTGCTCTAAGGACTTGGACTTTCTCTTTAGAGTTCATTTTGTATGAAAATTCTGTAGTAAACCCTACTGCACTCCTCTCAGACAAAGGCACCTCTCCTCACACTTCTCCTCACATCTCTCCTCAGACCCAAGCACAGCCTGTGCTGGTGAAGGCTTCCGAGATAGCCATAGAAACCACTGATAGAACTCTTTTGGTGGGAGGGTTGTGACTCTAGGAAAGCTTGGAATTATCATGTACATTGTCTACAAAAAAAAAATATGAAGCACACAGTTTCTTACAGGACCTTGTTGTGGGGTTATATTCTACATTTGGATCACTGCTTTGAAGTGGACATCCCTGGGTGAGAGGCATGACCCACGTATGCCTTGTCCCTCACTGGGTCATTAGCCCTAGGGAACTTAACAGGCTCGGTTTAAAGTGAGAGGGGATGGGAGTTCATTTAAGTAGGTCTTGCAGTTCATTGCACATAAATGGAATCTCTGTTGTCCTGTGCTACTGTGGTGGTGGTGGTGGTGGTGGTGGTGGTGGTGGGAGGCAGGTGGGTAAGGGGATGGAGGGGGGGGTGTTAACAGGAAGCCTGGAGGTTGTTCAAGTAGTTCTAAACTGAAACCTGAAAAGGATCTGGTCAAGTAACTTGGTCTGTCTTGAATTGGTAATGCAGACGTTAAATCCTTTATTAGCACTTTGATGTAAGTGAAGTGTTCATGGAAAATTTCCTGGGTGTTCTTGGTGAAAGCCTGAGTACCAGACAGAAGTTCTTCTTGTGAGCAAGCCAAGCCATTCCCCATGCCGTCTAACCAATTAATGGTGGTGACTATTATGAGAGCATTAGGACAATTAGGTGAAACAAATAAAAGTGATTTCCTATCTTTTTCAGCCATTTTAAACCCAGAGTTGTTTGGGAGTGGGGGATGGCTGGTGAGCCTTTCCTGGAATAGAGGACTATTGAAAGGGAAGCTCTGTGTCACATTGGGCAGTGCTGTCCTGTTGTCCAAGACCAGAAGCATCTTCCCTGAGCTCCAGTCTGTAGGTAGAGTTTGGGAAAAAGCCTAGTGTCCAGCAGTAACGTAGTCTTCTAGTTTTTTGAAAGGCCAGTTGGAAGGTCGAAGTTATCTGAGTAGTTATTTAAGAACAAGAAGCATCACATTAATAAAAATATACATCTGGTATTTACAGCCTTAGAGAAAACATTTTATAATAGCCTTTAACTGCTTCTGGGAAAGTAGTTAGGGATATGGAAGGAATTTAATTATGAGGAAAGCCGGTTTCCTTTTTAAAGCGAATTTTCATTTGATCTTTGAGAATTTTCTATAGCATGATTTGATCATATTCATCTCTCTCCCCTCCGCCCTTCTAGTTTCACATTCTCATTTAAAAGAAAAAAAAATGTCCTACCAAGTCCAATTTATATTCCCATAAGCTTATAGTGTGTGGGACCAAACTCCGGAGAATTATCTGCTCATACAGACTCACACTCTCAAAGGAAGCTCACTTGGCCACCCCTGGAAGCCATTAAGTCAGTAGCTCCATGGTAAGCAGCAGGACCTTGGGAGTTTCATCCTGCAGTGTCACCTGGCCCGGTCGTGTTCACACAGCCCCAGCTGCAAAGCTGGTTGCTGAATTACTGAGCTATTTTCCGGGCAGTACTGGAGTACTGGAGAAGGATGGACCAGCACCCATCCGGCTGAGCGAACTTCACCCGAATGAAATCAGATCTAGCGGGTTCTTACACCGCTCCAGCGCGCCTGACGCTGCAGGTGCTAACTGTACCGAGTGATTTAGTGCAGTGTTTCTCAACCCAAGGTTGCCACCCGTCTGGGGAGTCCAGTGACCCTTTCACAGACCTATCTTAGGACCATCAGAAGACACAGAAATCTGCATTGTAGTTGTTAACAGCAGCAAAATGATGGTTATGAAATAGCAACAAAAATGATTTTATGATTCGGGTTCGCCACGGCATGAGGAACTGTGTTAACGGGTCGCAGGATTAGGAAGGTGGAGAACTGCTGCTTTCCTGGTTAGTGGAGCTCACTTTAGCCGAGCATCCAAATACATTTTAACAACTTCGGCAGTCTCCTTGCTCGTGGTGTATATTGACAGTTCAAGAGACATTAAGGTGAAAGTTAAAGAGAGAGATTGGTGTTTTATTCTAGTTTGATAATATAATCAGAGAAATGGGGCTTCAGGGCCAGCATCGTTTTCTTAATCTCTTATTGTAAATTAACTGACTTGTTGAAGCAACATTACCTGAAACATTTTATCTCTTTTTTAATTATAATTCTTCATTTGAAGATAGATGACCAGAAGATAGTAAGTTATAGGTTTCTTTCTTTTAAAAAAAGATTTATTTTAGGTATATAAATACACCGTAGCTGTCCTCAGACATAACACAAGAGGGTGTCAGATCCCACTTACAGAGTGTGGTTGCTGGGAATTGAACTCAGGACCTCTGGAAGAGCAGCCAGTGCTCTTAAACGCTGAGCCATCTCTCCAGCCCAAGTTATAGGTTTCTAACGCTTCCTTTTTAGCATAGTTATGGAACTGTACTCCTCATCTTATCTCTGGAGCAGGTATTAGAGACACAGGTAAAGATTAAGTTCTGGATAACTTCACTTTGCCTTTAAAATTTTATTCTGACAAAATGTCTTAAGACCAAATGTCTTATGTCATAATAGTTCTGTCCTTTGTCTGGTGTTCCCAAGAAGCATTAGGGCAAGAAAGTACACAGCATTCCTGCAGCTTCTAGGTAAAATAATCAGACATGTTGATGGATGGTATTCTGTTAGGATCAATAAATGTCCCCTGTTTTCCAGGTCTCATCACAACCACATCGAGGAAGCTGGACCGAGAGCAGCAGGATGAACACATTCTGGAAGTAAGTTTTCCTTTATTTCTAATTGCTTTTAAAGCATTTAAGTCGTAAACACCGCGAGAGCACCTCCACTCCTGTCGTCCGCCGTTCATAGCTGCTAATGCTTCATTATGAACCCCCTCCCCCACCTCGATCCATCCTCAGAGAAAAGGAACTCAGTCCTATGTACCTTTCTGAATTTTGTACTTCATTACACGCACCCCTCACACAGACTGACAAATACTTTGGTGACCAAAGGCATTTGAGTTTTATTACAGAAGTGATATTTTTCTCTTACCTTCCCTAGACTTCTCCCGGTTATGCCTTTTAGATGTATCTGTAGATCAGGCCTAACTGTTTAAACTGTGTGCGTTTATTTCCAGGTGGTTTTGCACTCACTTAAAGCCTTGCATTGCTCATGGAGTGGTGCACTTGCATTTATTTGTAACCTAAAGACGTTTTTCTAAAAAGTATCAAAAGTAAAAGAAGGTGGGAGTTGAATGAACATTTCCTCTTTCTAAATATTTTGGTTAATTTAAGATGTTTCTGCACTAACTCGTTTACCCCGTTTTGGTTGGAAGCCAATAGTTTGCAGAATGAAGGTGTGTGTGTGTGTGTGTGTGTGTGTGTGTGTGTGTGTGTGTGTGTGTGTGTGTTTGTTGGGGTTGGGGGGAGGTGGTTTGAAGGAGACAGGTAGCTCGTGGCATGGAGATGAACGGGGGCAGCCACCTTCAGAGACAGGGCACAGCAGAGGAAGCCCGTGCTTCCGAGAACATTTCTCTAAAGTTCACTAGCAGAGCATAGGGTCAGGTGCTTTTGTTGTTTGTGAGCCGACCGTGTGACACATCCAAACTCTTGAACAGTGTGGTTTGTAGAGAAAATTCTAAACGATGACTTGCAATTTCTTTTTAAACAAAACTTACTCCTGCTGTCTATTCAATTTCATCTCTGGTCAAAATAGCCTACGTCATTAGTAAAACACTTCTTTTTAAGCCTGCATGTGCATGTGCCCGCATGCACACGCATAGGCTAGCAGTTGGCTTCAGAGCCCCCGTGTCTTGCTAACAGTAATTCCGACTGGAATTGAGTTTTCATTTACAGATCGTGTGGCTCCCTTGAATTCATTTTCTTCATTACAGAGCAGGGCTTTGAATTTTCATTCAGTTACTACAGAAATTGACCCAAGGAAGGTATGGATGGATACCAAAGAGAGAAAGCACGGGGATGTGCCAAGATTCATTCTCAGGTGACTGCACGCTCCCCTGGTCACCCCATCCCTCTGGTTGTAACTTCAGGTTTCACAGCAGTTCTATACTTAGTGTAGAGTCCCGTTTCACAGGGAGTGTCAGAAGCAGCCCTAAGACACATAAGTGTGGAGGTAAATATTAAAAAAAAAAGGCGGAAACTTTTATCCCGCACTACCACCAACCAGTACCTGTAGGGCCACGTGGCACTGAGGGGTATCTTGCACTCTCTCTAGTGCCGGCACCTATGGGACTGCATGGCACTGCCGGGTACTTTATCTCAGCAGCTCCACGATGCCCCCAAGTACTCTTTGACCCAGGTGGTCTGCGGGCCATCCACGCTGGTCTCTAGTGATAGTTCGGGCACCCATGGGGCCAAATGGAACTTACCATAGCTTATCTCTGATTAGTATGTCTCCTGGCAGCTCTCTGCTATCTGCGAACTCTCTGATCCCAGCCACCCAGTAAAATCAAGACTCAACAAACTGCAACCCAACAATCAGATTTACCTGTTAAATTCTCAATCCATAATCCATCCACACAGTAAACTCACAACCAATTGAGAACGACATAAACATCTCACCTACATAAGACAAATTGACCTGTAGAAATGCATCCTTTAAGAAATATTCATAACAACCTGTGTCTATGTAGAGATGCATGGTGAGGATCATTTACGTCTGCCTACATGTTGTTGTTTTTTCCTTTCTGCCTCTCCCTTTCCTTCTAAAACCTCTGTTCCTTCTCATCCAATGACAGGCCCCGTCTTACCTTGTGTCTGCCTTCACCTGCATAGCAACATCAACCTACACATAAGGCTTTGCAGACAGTGCTAAGGCATTGACGGGAAAGATGGGGAGGCACTTGTGCACATGCCGTGTGTGTGTGTGTGTGTGTGTGTGTGTCATTCTTTGGTGTCTTTATTTGAAGACCAACTGGTGTCAGTCCGACTGCCCTGGAGAGGAATGTATATTACTTCAGACTTCAGACGTTGGAAAAGCTATTTGCTGACACTAAACTAAATGAAACCTTCGATGCATAGTGTTGGGTTACAGTTCCCCTCCTGTACTGGTCACCTGACACGTGACAGTCAGGAAGTGTTCAGAGCAGCCAGCATTAAAACAGTAATCTTGTTTTATCCTGAAAAGCTTAGGAAGATAATAAACCTTGTGCTTCTGTGTACAAAAGCAACTGTTATTTTTCTGAATCCTCCTGACAAGTCCCTCAGTGATATATTCACGCTTTTATTACAACTACCGAGTTTCCAAAAGAACAGACTTTCATGAAAAATTTTAGTCTCTCAATGTTCTCAATATCTTCAGTTAATATAGAAGGAGGTGGAGCTTTACTGACGGAAGTCATGACGAGGGCCAGTATTGTTCACACATGCAGCTGTAAATGTGAACTTTGAAGGGCGATGCTGACGCAGGCGTAGGCAGTAGCATCGTATCAGACACCTGAGCGCATGAAGCCAGTTACCTCACATGGCTTTTTTGTTTTTCCTGAAAACCTTATGTGACGCAGTAGGCTTACGTGTTTGTCCCTCTTCTTAAGCATTTCACATAGTGTGAGAAACTATCAATATTGTGGTTAGTATTCAAACATGTAATATTTAAATTTGTAATACTTCACAAAAAAACCCTTAAAAATGGCAGTCTTTCAATATGGCATGTGGGGACTTTGTGTTTAAATGCACAAAGGGAATTTTTTTTAAGAGTGCTTAAAAAATATTCAACATCTTTTATTGACCTAAAGCACTCAGTTTTTGATACTCCAACATGCTGATGTCTCTTACCTTTACACCCCAGGTTACTGTGACAGACAATGGTGTACCTCCCAGATCCACCATTGCCAGGGTCATTGTGAAAATCCTGGATGAGAACGACAACAGGCCTCAGTTCCTTCAGAAGTTTTATAAAATCAGGCTCCCGGAGCGAGAAAAAGCTGATGGAGACCGGAGCGCGAAGCGCGAGCCTCTCTACCGAGTCATAGCCGCAGATAAGGATGAAGGGCCCAATGCCGAGCTCTCCTACAGCATCGAGGAAGGGAACGAGCACGGCCGGTTTTCCATTGAACCCAAGACAGGAGTGGTCTCATCCAAAAAGTTCTCTGCGGCTGGAGAATACGACATTCTTTCTGTGAGTCGGATTTCTCTCCTGCCTTTCTGCAAACCTTGTCATTAGATTCTTCTTTCTCTCTGTTGAGAAAGTGACTTCAGGGTTGTAACCTGACAGACAGAGCTGGACATTTGGGAAGTGCGGGCTTAAACAAGGATGGCCATGAAACTCAATCTGTAGTAAGCGTACACTGCATTCAGACACAAGTTTGGAGTATCAGACACTTTTAGGCAATCAAACCAGTCTTGGATTCAGTTAGCCGATGTAATGTGTGATCTGCTGTTTTTTTCTCCTCTGTTCATATTTAATAGATTAAGGCAATTGACAATGGGCGCCCCCAGAAGTCATCGACCACCAGACTCCATATTGAGTGGATCTCCAAACCCAAGCCGTCCTTGGAGCCGATTTCGTTTGAGGAATCGGTTTTCTCGTTTACTGTAATGGAGAGTGATCCGGTGGCTCACATGATCGGCGTGATCTCCGTTGAGCCTCCTGGCATGCCTCTGTGGTTTGACATCATCGGTACGTGCTGCTCATGGCTCTCGTCATCCTTGTGTGGGTTACCGATAACCTGATGTGGCTTTCTCATTTTTGTTCACATGTTAGAATGTAAATCTGAGAAAGATCTATAGGTGAAGAATTTCCTTACACTGCAGTGGTTTGACATCAGCAAAAGTTCTCACAACATATATTAAAATAAGTACTTCTGGGTGCAGAGAAGCGGTCCAGCAGACGAGAGAACTGGTGACTCTTCCAGAGGGGCCCAGCTTGAATTCCAGAACCCACATGACAGCTTACAATCTATAACACCAATTCCAGGGAGCATGATGCCTCCTCCTGGCCTTCAGGGTCACTGCATGCCTATGGGGTGGATGTCTGCAGATTAACACACAATGGGAAAACAGCCGTACACATAAAAATTTCAAAAGAATAAACATGAAATAGCTGTCACGTCAATTAACACCTTTACAAAATTCTTTCTTGGACATACACAGGTAATTTTAGGAACTTAAATGGTTTGGACCAGTTTCTCATGCTTGCCCTCTCCCTCTCCCTCTTCCTGTTCCCTTCTCTCTTCTTTCCCCTTTCTCTCTGTCTCTCTCTCTCTCTGTCTCTCTCTCTTTCTCTCTCTCTCTCTCTCACACACACACACACGCTACTGTTTGCGACTGTATGAAATCTCTACTGTTGACTACAGCTTCTGAGTACTGTGTACCTCACTTTTCAGGAAGCTTCACCCTCTTCTAAGATATACATGCTCCAGTCAGCATTTTTGTTATTTAGTGAACTCACGCTTACTCAGTTTACTCTTTAAGAGGCTGCAGTACAGCTCAAAGCTCACATGATCCCTGCACTTCCCACCCACTTAGACAAGCAAGCTCTCCACCTCGACGCCGCACACTTGGCCTTGTTTTTAATTTTTTAATCTTGAGACAGGGTTTTGCTAAGTTGCTCAGGGTGGCTTCAAACTTGCCAACACTTCTGCCTCAGCCTCCTAAGTTAGCTGGGATCGTGAGCATGGGCTACAGAGACTAGCTTTAGACGTTTTTCTCCTTCCACAACACTTTAATCACAGGAATACTTAATGAATCAAAAGTGTGTCGAGGTAGAACTTAGCCACTTCCTTCTGCTTTTTAAGCCCAGTAAGTGCAATGGTTACCTCTGAAGCCGCCATTACTGTAGATCTTGAAGGGCAAATGACCAATGCCATAGCTAACCATAACCACGACGTTTACCTTCCCTTTTCTCACATTTCCAGATTAACCATCTTTCGTTGTGCCTTATCAGCCTTTATTTTCCTCCCTTCCTGTCGGGAACCGGTTTGATTGACTGTTCTTCTCTGCTTGCTTTCCACGCTTGCTTGCCTCCTTTGGCTGTGCCAGGAGACGCACTCGCTAGAGAGGCGTTTTACATCTTTCAGATGACTTGTGACCTGAACTGTACAGCAGAAGGTATCTGCTGAGATCACATAATTTGCCACGTGATTATGAGATCAAAAAGTCAAAGCATGGATTTCTGTTTCCAGAGACCTTTTTCCCCACCCACCATGGTTCTTTTCATAGTGAATGCATGACTGCCCATCCCAGTCACCAACATGTCGGTTGCTTTGTTTGTTTGTTCATTTATTTTATTTTTTTCCTCGTCCCTGCATCACTAGTTTCTGGTTTGGTTGATTGGTTGATGATGATGATACGTGTGTGTTTTGTTTCTGATTTAGCCATAGAGTTTCAGTGTGACATTAAACCTCACCTTCATTCCACTTCTCTCCATAATGTGTCTGCAGTTCCATGAGTGTGAAGAGAGTTTTGTTTCAAATATAGTCAGGGGTATAACGGGGTGGGATTAGTAGGACAGGAACTGCTTCTGAAAGTCGTTTTAAGGAGTTTGTAATGGTCTGATTCAGGTTAACTAGAACTGTTTCTTTCAGAAACATATCGGCATGTATTTTTAATAGTCATTCCTAGTTAGTATATTCAGATTAGTATAATTGTTTTTCAGTAATGAAACCTACACAGTGAGGGTTTCATAGTGATGGACACATTTTAATAATGGCCAAAAAGCCAAGTGATCGACAGGTCATACCAGCAGGCTTCTGTTTGTGGAGCTGCTGTCTCAGTTCTTGGCCTCCCTCAGATTAAGGTCCAGGTTTTCCCTACCGAAGAGCTGGCCATTCTCCTTTCCTGCATTTTGAAATCATAGTTCCTTGGAACCACTTGGATGGTTATATTAAACATCTGTTTTCCCGGCCATTAAGTATCAGAAAGCCGTAAAACACGCGGCAGATCTTGACTGTGTGATTTTTCTCTAGCACTTCTGTTTGTCCTCATTTCAACTAGGGGGCAACTATGACAGTCACTTTGATGTGGACAAGGGCACTGGAACCATCATTGTGGCCAAGCCCCTTGACGCAGAGCAGAAGTCCAGCTATAACCTCACAGTGGAGGCGACAGACGGGACCTCCACTATCCTCACCCAGGTCAGTGAACGCCAGTGATGTGTTCGTCAGAGGGGCTGGGAAAACTAATACCCCCACGGAAGGATGCGCACACAGCACGGGCCGTTGTGTCCTGCTGTACACACCATGAGTCCTTATTTAGGGACAGATAACTTATTGATGTAAATTCTTGGAGCTCTAATATCTCAAGTTGCTGGCAGTATCCCTCCCCTTCTTTCCCCCTCCTCTTTTATCATTTAACCCCAAGCTCATGGAATCTGCAGCAATAATTCCCTGTACGTGTTTGTTTCTATCTGAGAATCAATAGCTGGCTGGATTTCTGGTTTTCAAACTTAAAGGTTAAAACCCTGTAAGTTAATCGAATTCTCTATTTCAAATGAATTCTCTTTGATTCTTAGTACTGGCTGTCCAGAGTGATGTTCCTGGATCACTAGTAATTGTGGGGTTTAGGAGGAAGCCTTTGTTCATTCACTGATTCATTCATTCACCCACTCACTCATTCACAAGTGCTTGTTGAACAGTTTTATTACATCACTTGTTTGCTCAGAAGCAATAACTGGTAAGAGACCTGAGTCCTGTTCTCTTGGTCCTGAGATTAGGATGACAGACACTCAAGGCTTGTGTGTCCCTCAGATGTCCCTAAGAAAGCCAAAGCTAGGACTGAGGTGCTTCTGAATGCTTGCCCTCCATCTTCAGATTGTGCTCTCTGAAGTCGTCAATGAGACAGGTCGTCTGCTCTGACAGTGAGTTACCTTAATGTTTAAAAGTTACGGACTAAGATGTATGCTCGGCTAATAAGTGACTAGGTAACTAATGTCCTACTCCTTTCTTCAAACACTTGTGGTTTGCATGTATGTGAGATTGGTTTTGCGTGCCATGGCCTATGCCTTAGGGTCCTCTTTTTGAGTCGCCACGTGGATGACCCAGTGCCATTTTGTCATTGCTGTTTGGTTCTTGGTATTCTCGCTGAAGTGACAAGCAGCAGAAGTCAGCTTTGTCCTTTGAGGATAAACCCCTGATGTTAAACTGTAGGGAATGAAAGTGAGAATCAAAGTATCAAAGATTGCAGTGAACCTTAGCAGTCATTCTTGGAGAGATTTATGTGGTCACTGTGCACAGTCTGTGTCACACAACTAACTGGGAATGTGGTCAGAGGAATTTGAGAGAGCGTGGAGATGGCCCTCCAGGACAGCCTTCCTCATTGCTACAACCTTGTCTCCACATGGTGATATTACCTCATTAGGATATAATTAGCAATGCACTCCTTCCTTTCCCCAAAACCGCACTTTTATTTAGTGCAGTTGGATGCCTGAAATTTTGATATAAATTCCTCTGAAACACAGGAGATTAATTAGTCTCCCTTTCTTTTAAATTCCAGGGCAGTGTTTATAGTCCTGTAATCTACCCTGAAGCACCTTCAGAGAGCCCTGACAGGATCCCAAGGGATCGCTGGCACGGAGAGGCTATGAGAATATATGAGCTGTGACAGCCAGGCTGACCTGGGGTGGCGGGGACAAAGGGAACAAGCAGTAATTAGGTTTAGGTTTCTGTCTGGGACCGTGTGCAGGGAGATAGAGATCTGGAACGGAGTAGGGTGTATCCTGTGAAGAGACTCTCAGGCACCCGGCCTGTGCTGATAAGGCCAGGAGCACGAGCAGATGCAGCTGTGTTGGCGACAATCAAGAACTCTCGGAGCAGCTCTCTGTTATCAGGTCAGCAGCACAGGTGCTGCGTGCGAGAGGGTTTGGGCGATGTTCAAGCAGGAAGGAGGCATGGGGGATGCCACTGTTCTGGGCACACCGCGTCGTGATTCCACTCAGGATGCTCCCCAGCCCGAGGTTGGATCCTTTTCTTTCTCTCTTTTGCCTCTCCGGATAACTTCAGAATCCAGCTGCCTTTTTTTTTTTAAAGACAGAGTGGGGGTGGTGTTGAAGAAGCTTCACTCTTAAGTTTTCTTTCCCTTCTCTGGCCTTTAGGTTCATTACTTTCTGGGCAGGCAGTCCTGTTTGAGGCTTGTCTCCATCCCTTCCTCTCGTGCAGGGACGAAGGTCAGGCTCCCTCTGCTTCCATTGCCACATGGGGGAGAGTGAGAGCACTACTAGCCGCCTTCCCAGTTCTTAGAAGGGTCAAGGGGGATGCCACAGAGGGCTTGTTCTTCATACTGTACCGCCTGTCCCCAGGACATGATCATATGACACAGACATCACACAGCCTCACCGTGCAGGCTCCTGACCCCACACCTCTGTAACTGCACTTACTTCCGCATCTCTGGTCCCTGAAATCCCCCTGGGGCCACCTGCCACAAAAATGGTCCACTTGACTGAGATGAGAGGGTGAAGGTGTTTCCTCTGGTGAAAATCCGTGAGGTGGACAGGATCGCTCACTCTCCATCCTTAGCTTGGGATTTGAGGCTGCATCAGGTCCACATTCATCCCGATCCTTTGTTCTTTCAGGTCCAAGTCTTTCCAGTCTCTAAAAGATAGGTCTGCATCTTCAACTCTGACCTTCCTGGCTGACTATTCTCATCCCAGAACTCCTTGCTTTGGAAGGTCCCAGCCAGCCTCTGGACTTTAAAAGGGCTCATCTTATGGTGTGCTAGCAGATTTTGGGCTTGGTAGAAATCGGATACGACCCAGCGAGATCGAAAGTGTAATGAGGAAGGTCACTGTTACACACTTGCCTTTCACCCTCAGACCTTGTGGGAGAGAGCTGAGCCAGCGCTCAGTCTGCATTCGTCTCACCAATTACATACATGGGTTGCTAGTTCTCTTCAGCCTTTTGTTTAGTAGAGGTTAGCATCAGACTCACCTCTGCCTGGTTCTCACACCATGATCAACTTAAGTTTAAATTTGTAAACAGACTGTGCTTGGGTTTATAAAGGAACTTCCTTTGACAGCTGTGCGTCCTGGGTCCCCCTTAACCTTAAAAAGTGAGTCATCCGTAGTTTCAGATGGAAACGTACTATTCACATACAATCTTTCTTTGTGGTTTGGTGAGTGAACTTAGTATTCACATAGAATGAATATGAAAATGCATCCTCTGCTGATGTGGTGTTCTTTGGGGACACTGCCACGGCCTCGTGAAAATTCTGCCTTCTCGTGGGTGGAATGGTGAGGTCTATAATTAGCTGGCATTTCTAAAACTTTGGCCCCTTTTTCCTCTTACATTAACAAATCCCTGTGTTCTGTAGAAGCCAGTGGAGCTCAGCTTTCTGGTTTATAAACTATAAACGTTTATGATTTTCATTAAGTTTTATGCATCTATGTCATTTCATTCCAAAAATTAGTAATCTGTCAAGGTAAATATGTTTTGTTTCCAATTATGACCAAGTCCTTTGAGATCTGTCTTTTTGCTCTAAAGCTGTCATATGGCACCATATTTGACAGGAGTTTTTCTTTTCAACCTTCTTAATTACTGTTAGGAAAGAACAGTCACTACTTGTATAGGTGTTGCAGTCACAGAAATTTAATTTCAAACCACATGTCTTTACCTTAGTGGTGGTGGGGTCTCTAACGCCCAGCTCCTGCATGCAAGAACGGGCCCAATCGCTGAACTGTGTCTTCAGCCATTTCTAGTTGTTCCTTTGTATTAAAAACTTGGAGACTCAGAGATTAGAATGAGAAATTTAGATAGTGTTACCACCCCTCTCACTGGTGTAAATCTGATGTAGGGATGGATACACTGTAATCCTGGCAGAGTAAACTCCAATACCTTTCCATGAGTAATCTTCAAAGGTCTCATGTAGACCTGTGAGAACTTAGCCTGTATTTCACAGTTTTCAACTGCAACCAGAATTCTATCTCCATAGTTATTGTTAAATATTAACTAAATTGTATACCAAAGATTAAGCTGTAGACAGTCTCTTATATTCTATATTTTTCAATACCTATGTATTTTTATTTAAGTGTTAAGACATAATTATGACTGCGTCTTTATTTGAGCCTTCGCCCCTCGTTCCAGGTACTCATCAAAGTAATAGATACCAATGACCACCGCCCTCAGTTTTCTACCTCGAAATACGAAGTCTCTGTTCCCGAAGACACAGAGCCAGAAACAGAGATTCTGCAAATCAGCGCCGTAGACAGGGACGAGAAAAACAAACTGATCTACACCCTCCAGAGCAGCATAGATCCAGCAAGTCTCAAGAAATTCCGCCTCGATCCTGCAACAGGCGCTCTCTACACATCTGAGAAGCTCGATCACGAAGCCATTCACCAGCACGTCCTCACAGTCATGGTACACATGCACCTCTTAACACGGGCAGGTTTCCTGTGGTGGAAAGGGACAGTGATCTTATTTATTTGTTTATTATTTTACTTTAAAAAAATCCACCAGAAAGAAGAACCCCGGTATAGTAAAACAACGTGTTAATTTCTTTTCCCCAGGTCCGGGATCAGGATGTCCCTGTGAAACGCAACTTTGCCAGAATCATTGTGAATGTCAGTGACATGAATGACCACTCTCCGTGGTTCACCAGTTCGTCCTATGAAGGGCGGGTTTATGAGTCGGCAGCCGTGGGCTCGGTCGTGCTACAGGTTACAGCTCTGGACAGAGACAAAGGGAGAAATGCTGAAGTGCTCTACTCCATCGAGTCAGGTAGTTCTGAGACAGTGGGGCCTCGTGTGTGTGCTTGAAAAGCGTATCTCTCGGTTTCTAAAATTACTTCTAGGTGTTGATGCATATTTCCACATAGCACTGCAGAAATGGATTAAATCTTTTTAAACTACTGTTTAATGTATAAGACTAAAGGGATTTGGGGGCGGGGGGGACACCCTGCCAAGGAGCAAAGATGAAGTCCTAATAAGCTTGAGTGTCAAGAATTCTGGGGATTACCAGAATTAACATAAATTAAGACTGATAAATTCTACAGGGGTGGGGGAACTTTATTTTTCTAATTCGGTATTTTCTGGAATCATTTTAGGCTCTTAAACTAGTCAGGAAAATTCTGGCTTAGTAATTCAGCATTTTAATGAGGGTATTTTCTTTGGCTCAGAGTTAAGAAATGCCAGGAAAGTATGATATCTCCCTGTGTTGGGTCAATTCTCAGAGAAAAAAGGGATACCCTGCTTCCTATGCCTTACGAGCTAGCCCCACATTCCATCCCATGAACCTTTAACCATAGACTATCAGACATAGAATCCAGCTGTTGAAACAGGCTACTGAGTGGTTGCTTCTGGGAAGGGGCCTGTGGCATTGGCTAATGGTAGCACAGAGGTAACCCAAGCCAGGAAAGTGAACTGAGCCTGGGCCAAGGAGTTTGAGAATAAAATCAGGAAAGAGCTCCACAGTTGAGGATCATCAGAGCCAGCACAGTAACATGATGGGTTCTGTTCTTTCTCAGCTGTTGTTGACTCTCTTATAGAATAAGACAGCTCCGTTCACGTGCAGTCCTGTGCAAGAAGTCTTCATGCTGTGTTCAGGAGGCAGGGCCTTCCACTGGCCTCTTGTGTTGAGAATGGTTTTTCCTGTGGAGCACACGCTCACACAGATAGGAGTTCCTTTGCACTGGGCCTTTCCTGACCCTGCTAAATACCTGAGTGTTGAGTCTGGACAAGGCTTCGGTTTCCGACCGTCCTCGGTCATTGTTAGTAGAAGAAATAGAGCCAATTTCATGCTTCATTTTGTGAAATGGTTTTAGAGTATTCTAATCTCCTTTTTTTCTTTAAGCACAGAGCTCTACTTACTTATATGTGGTCTCTCCTAGGCATTGCAAGAGTAGATTGCAGGTTATAGATCTCAGACTCTGGGTATACAGGGAGCAATTTTGACAAAAAGACTTGCCAGTTTGCCTTCTGTGCTGATTAAACTCCTTATTTATTTATGTGTTGAAAACTCATTTGTTTCCCTTAAAAGAACCAGGTTGACTTTATCATTTACAAATAAGATTTTATATACCGCCTCTGATTAGAGTGTTAAAATGCACTGTCGCAAGGTTAGTGCCTTGGATGGAGAGAATTTTTTTTTCTTCCCCACGGCTGAGAAATTCAGCAGTTAGAAAAACAGTGCATTCCACTCGTGCATGCCCGAGCATTTCAATGAAGAGACTTTGTCCTAGACAAACTGACTGGGTTTATGTAGGCGAAAATGCTCAACTTTCCGTTAGCTTTCACATAATTTTCAACAACTGGGTGGTTAAAATATGATTGTTGGTGTCTGAGTGAAGGCATGTGCATTCTTTGAGTGTTTGTAATGACTGATGGGATTAGTAATTTGGTATTCTGAGAATGGAACTCTGTCTCTCCCCAAAGAATAGGGTAAGCGCCAGTGGGCTGTTCCCACGTGGAGTAAGGCTCTCACAATGTACTGTGCTAAAAGAATACCTTTATAGGAGGCCACTACTGTGAGAGCGCAGAAGGGCGTGCACATGCCCATCGGAACACAGTGAACTAAAACGTCCACACTGCCTTTCACTTAACATTTATTCACAGTTAGCTGTTTCTAACTTGTGTCTGATTGCATTTAATAAAGTTCAAGAGGCTGGTTATTAATTTTACCTGTAAGCCTGCATGTTTAATTAGGAGAAATTTATTGAGCTGTATGTAGGCTTAGTCTGATTCGAAATCTTCAGAGAAAGTAATTTACTGAAAAGGTATTTCCAGTAGTAACTGATTTATGCACCAGAGACACCTAAGTGCCGTACTCTGGGTGGTGTCGGCTCGTCTGAGAAGGAGATTAGACATTTTTCTACTGTTGCCAGCCCTGGAGATATATAACACTTGGTGAGTCTATTGACTGAAATTGGTTTTGTTCCTCGGCTTTACAGTATAATTGCCATCGAAACTTGGGAGAGGTTTCCACACTGTCAGCAAGTCCCTACTGAACACAGGCCGATGTCAAGCCTAGGAAGAGATGGGTCTCCCCTACATGTCTCTCTTTGTGCTATGTAGTAAATAGTCATAGACTTAAGGGCAACATTGAACTGTTAGTCCAGATAATTTCCCTGTTGAAATACAGACAATAATTTAAAGTTACACCATTTCAGCAAGCATAAACGTGTCAACCCCACCCTAGGACAAAGTTCACCCACTACCTCATTTCTGTTCCCAGAGAGCAAACCTAATATTTCAGGGCTTAGGAAAATGCACCTGTTACCAAAAGCTCCCTTCCAGCAGTGGGCAGCTCGCATTACCTTCTGTACTTCTGAAGCTTTGTGCCCAACACGTACCTGTGTGTGAGATCCAAATGCCCAATCACTAACTGGGCTCCTGATTTACTGTTTTCACTCAGCAACAGGCTCAGGGTTCTGTTAATCCAATGCTAGGGTAGCCCAGGTGGTGATAGTTTTGAACTTACAATGGCAGATAAATAGTAAGAATGTTCTACCTGTTATATAGAGGATTCAGGAGCTAGGTGTGGCGGTTTATGCCTTTAAGCATGGCCCTTGGAGACTGAGGCAGGAGGATTATGAGTAGGAGTCCAGTCTGCAATACATACTGTTTTCTTGATGAGCCTGAGCCATACAAGAAATGGCAGAGAAACCAAAAATAAATTAATAGGAGGAAAGAGAACACTAAGTAAACAATAACAGTAGCCACACCGATAGGGTAAGTGTGGGACTGAGGCAGGGGCATTCGGGTAAATAAAGAATGTAAGAGTAAGTGGGTGAATGGAGTAGCCAGGGAAGGCTGCGTTAGGAGGGAACATGGTGGATATGGGGTCCCTGGCATGAGAGAAGAGCAGAGAGGATGTCGGTCTGGCCAGGGGCTGAGAACACCGTAGTGCATCCTAACATCGTCTTACAGTGCTAAACATTGGTTACTGTCTTCATTTGAGGCCTAGGATGTGTGAACCTTAACTACTAGCGAATAAGCTTTCCCTGTGACAAGGAAGACGGACACGTGTGGATGAATGGATATGAATGTTGCCAAGCGGGCTGCTTTCCAAAACAGGCATCAGAAAGCTGGGAGTGGGGGACTGGGGGAGGTAAAGTCACTTGCCAGGAAGGTGAGCAGGTGGCACCTGTCGGGCCAGGCGGGTTTGGAGGTAGACGAAGAGAAGGATCTCTGAGGTTTGACACAGTGACAGCCTAGAATCACCGATGCTCCCAAATACAGACAGGCCGGAAATCAGTGTCTGAGCAGCCTGGCAGAGGCCTGGGCCAAGGTTCAGCCCGGACCTTCAGGGTCTAGAGAAGCCCAGGCTTCCTCCCTGTCTCAAACCGAGGCACTGCCTTGGGGTTTGGACACAGAGCCAGGCCAACTTAATGAAAACCAGACTGTGTCTGGCCTCAGGAAAATAAAAAGTCACGGATTTTTGGAAAATGTATTTAATGAAGGAAATGCGTGGTGTAGAGGAAGTGCTTACTCCTAATGCAGAGAACGAGGTGCTTGCTAATCCTCAGGCTGACAGAGGGCACTAGGTAGTCTGCTGGTGGTAAACCCGGGAAGAGGAGTGAGAAAAGTTCAGTGGCAACTGACCTGAGCTTGGCCATCAAGAGTTCATTGGGAAGGAGTGGATTCAGGTCTAGGAGTGATGTCTAGATGCTTATGTATGTAACAGAAAGGGGATGGTGAGGATTCACGGAGAGGTAGAACCCAAAGACCCAGGGTGTCCTTGCTCCATTCAGAACATGTAGAGAATGACTAGTGTCTTTGGAACTCCCAACCCTGTGGGGTTTTGAGGAGGAGTCGAGGGAATACTAAATCTGTGTGGGAGAGCCTGGGAAGGTCCGAGGAAATGCCAGCGAAGCCATCTGTCCTAGCGGTTTGCTTCTCAGCTGCATTAGCACTGTTGATGTTTTGAAGCAAACAGCTCCTTGTTGCGGAGGCCGTTGTGTGCCGCGTAAGCTGTTTTTGTCTCTTGGCTGCTATCATCTACATGGAAGCCTCGCTTCCTCCCTTCAAGCTCTGACAGCCAAGCTCTGCCAGATGTCTCCCTGGAAGCAAAATCCCTCCTACTCGAGAGTCACTGACTAGATGATAAAGTCAACTTGGGAAAGGTTAAGAAGGGAAGATTGCTGAAATCTTCAAAACTTTTGAAGGGCCATGGGCTACAGAAAATGGTTTCTCGGCTCCCTAACTTCTTACAATACAAAGCCCTCTGAAAGCCTGGTGTAAAATTTCTTAGTGAATTAAGAATTTCTGTTGTAAGTGGTGAGTGCTGATAAGTTGACGAATCCTGCAGATTTCCAAGGTTCTGTTAGAAAATCCTTAAACTGAATTGTTTTTTTGAGAGGAGAGCCATGTGTTTCTACAACACATTTTTCAGTTCAGCAGAGAGAGAATTTCTTGCTTTTCATATTTGACAGCCAAAATTCTGAACAGTTTAGGTGGGTAAAAAATGAAATTGAATGTTTCATTCAATGGTCGATATCCCTTTCTATTTAAATTCAGGATTTAAGTTTTAAATATCTATTTCTGTTGTCCTTGCCTTTTCTCTAACAGGTTTCTTTGTTTCTTTCTCTCTCTCTCTCTTTTTCCCCTTGCCCCTCCAGGAAACATTGGAAATTCCTTTACAATCGACCCCATCTTGGGCTCTATAAAAACTGCCAGAGAATTGGATCGAAGTCACCAAGTAGACTATGATTTAATGGTAAAAGCTACAGACAAAGGGGAGCCACCAATGAGCGAAATGACCTCCGTGCGGATCTCTGTCACCGTCGCCGACAATGCCTCTCCTAAGTTCACATCCAAGGAGTACTCGGCTGAGATTAGTGAAGCCATCAGGATTGGGAGTTTTGTTGGAATGGTCTCTGCTCACAGTCAGTCATCAGTGATGTATGAAGTAAAAGATGGAAATATAGGCGATGCATTTAATATCAATCCACATTCAGGAAGCATCGTCACTCAGAGAGCCTTGGATTTTGAGACACTGCCCATTTATACATTGACAGTACAAGGGACCAACATGGCCGGCTTGTCCACCAATACAACGGTGGTAGTGCACATACAGGATGAGAATGACAACCCTCCAGCTTTCACACGGGCGGAATATTCAGGATTCATTAGTGAATCAGCCTCAGTCAACAGCGTGGTGCTAACGGATAAGAATGTTCCGCTCGTGATCCGAGCCACCGACGCTGATCGGGAATCCAATGCTCTGCTCGTCTATCAAATTGTCGAGCCATCTGTGCACAACTATTTTGCCATTGATCCCACCACCGGTGCCATCCATACCGTACTGAGTCTGGACTATGAAGAGACACGTGTCTTTCACTTCACCGTCCAAGTGCATGACATGGGGACGCCTCGTCTGTTTGCTGAGTATGCAGCAAATGTGACCGTGCATGTGATTGACATCAATGACTGCCCCCCTGTCTTCTCTAAGTCACTGTACGAAGCATCCCTCCTATTGCCGACGTACAAAGGCGTGAACGTCATCACAGTGAATGCCACAGATGCCGACTCCAGGGCGTTCTCCCAGTTAATATACTCCATCACCAAAGGCAACATTGGGGAGAAGTTCTCCATGGACCACAAGACTGGCACCATAGCAATTCAGAACACAACCCAGTTACGGAGCCGCTATGAGCTGACCGTCCGCGCCTCCGATGGCCGGTTTACAAGCGTGGCCTCCGTGAGAATCAACGTGAAGGAAAGCAGAGAGAGTCCTCTCAAGTTTACCCAAGATGCCTACTCTGCGGTGGTGAAGGAGAACTCCACCGAAGCCAAAACCTTAGCTGTCATTACCGCGATAGGGAACCCGATTAACGAGCCTTTGTTTTACCGTATCCTCAACCCAGACCGCAGATTTAAAATCAGCCACACCTCAGGCGTGTTGTCAACCACTGGGATACCATTTGATCGGGAGCAACAGGAGACGTTTGTTGTGGTGGTAGAGGTGACTAAAGAACGGGAGCCGTCGGCCGTGGCCCACGTTGTGGTGAAGGTCACCGTGGAAGACCAGAATGATAATGCACCCGTGTTTGTCAACCTTCCCTACTATGCTGTGGTGAAGGTGGATGCTGAGGTGGGCCATGTCATCCGCCACGTCACTGCCATTGACAGAGACAGTGGCAGAAACGGTGACGTTCACTACTACCTTAAGGAGCATCATGACCACTTTGAGATTGGACCCTCTGGTGACATTTCTCTGAAAAAGCAATTTGAGCACGACACCTTGAATAAAGAATACCTTGTCACAGTGGTTGCGAAGGACGGGGGGAACCCAGCTTTCTCCGCAGAAGTTCTAGTTCCCATCACCGTCATGAACAAAGCCATGCCCGTGTTTGAAAAGGCTTTCTACAGTGCAGAGATTCCCGAGAACGTCCAGACGCACAGCCCAGTGGTCCACGTCCAAGCCAACAGCCCAGAAGGGTTGAAAGTGTTCTACAGTATCACAGACGGGGACCCTTTTAGTCAGTTTACTATCAACTTCAACACTGGGGTGATAAACGTCATCGCACCGCTGGACTTTGAGTCCCACCCAGCCTATAAGCTAAGCATACGGGCCACTGACTCCCTGACTGGCGCCCACGCTGAAGTGTTTGTTGACATCGTAGTAGAAGACATCAATGACAACCCTCCCGTGTTTGTGCAACAGTCTTACTCGACAACCCTGTCTGAAGCATCTGTCATCGGAGCGCCTATCCTTCAAGTTAGAGCCACCGACTCTGACTCGGAACCAAATAGAGGGATTTCCTACCAGCTGATTGGAAATCACAGCAAAAGCCACGATCACTTTCACATAGATAGTCACACTGGGCTGATTTCACTGGTGAGGGCTTTGGATTACGAACAGTTCCAGCAGCACAAGCTGCTCGTAAGGGCTGTTGATGGAGGAATGCCGCCACTGAGCAGCGATGTGGTCGTCACTGTGGATGTCACCGACCTCAACGATAACCCGCCTCTGTTTGAACAACAGGTTTACGAAGCTAGGATCAGTGAGCACGCTGCCCACGGGCATTTTGTGATGTGCGTAAAGGCCTGTGATGCAGATCGCTCAGACCTAGACAGGCTGGAGTACTCCATTCTGTCCGGCAATGATCACAAGAGCTTTGTCATTGACGGGGAGACAGGAATCATCACGCTCTCCAACCCGCGCCGCCACACCTTGAAGCCGTTCTATAGTCTCAACGTTTCTGTGTCTGATGGGGTTTTCCGAAGCTCGGCTCGGGTGAATGTCACCGTGATGGGAGGGAATTTGCACAGCCCTGTCTTTCACCAGAATGAGTATGAGGTAGAGCTGGCTGAAAACGCCCCCTTGCACACCCTGGTGGTCCAAGTGAAGGCTACTGACAGAGATTCCGGTATCTACGGCCACCTGACTTACCACCTTGTAAATGACTTTGCCAAAGACAGGTTTTACGTGAACGACGGAGGGCAGGTCTTCACTCTGGAGAGACTTGATCGAGAGGCTCCAGCAGAGAAAGTGATCTCAGTCCGTTTAATGGCTAAGGATGCTGGGGGGAAGGTCGCCTTCTGCACTGTCAACGTCATCCTCACGGACGACAATGACAACGCACCACAGTTTCGCTCAACCAAGTACGAGGTGAACGTGGGGTCCAGCGCCGCCAAAGGGACGTCGGTCGTCAAGGTCTTCGCGAGTGATGCCGATGAGGGGTCGAATGCTGACGTCACCTACGCCATCGAGGCAGATTCGGAAAGTGTCGAGGAGAACTTGGAAATCAACCAACTGACCGGCCTCATTACTACAAAGGAAAGCTTAATAGGTTTAGAGAATGAATTCTTCACTTTCTTCGTTAGAGCTGTGGATAACGGGTCTCCGCCCAAAGAGTCTGTTGTTCCTGTCTATGTTAAAATACTTCCCCCGGAAGTGCAGCTTCCTAGGTTCTCAGAGCCCTTTTATACCTATTCCATTTCAGAAGACATGCCTATTGGCACAGAGATTGACCTCATCCGGGTAGAGCATAGCGGGACTGTTCTCTACACCCTGGTCAAAGGCAATACTCCCGAGAGTAACAGGGACGAGTTCTTTGTGATTGACCGGCAGAGTGGGAGACTGAAGCTGGAGAAGAGCCTTGACCACGAGACCACTAAGTGGTATCAGTTTTCCATCCTGGCCAGGTGTACTCTGGATGACTACGAGGTGGTGGCTTCTATAGATGTCAGTATCCAGGTGAAAGACGCTAATGATAACAGCCCAGTTTTGGAGTCCAATCCATACGAGGCATTTATTGTCGAAAACCTGCCAGCAGGGAGTAGGGTCATCCAGGTCAGAGCATCTGACCTAGACTCAGGAGTCAACGGCCAAGTCATGTACAGTCTAGATCAGTCCCAAGATGCAGACATCATCGAGTCTTTTGCCATTAACATGGAAACAGGCTGGATTACAACCCTCAAGGAGCTTGACCATGAAGAGAGAGCCAGTTACCAGATTAAAGTGGTTGCCTCAGACCATGGTGAAAAGGTGCAGCTGTCTTCCACCGCCATTGTGGATGTCACCGTCACTGACGTCAACGACAGCCCGCCTCGATTCACAGCTGAGATTTATAAAGGGACAGTGAGTGAGGATGACCCCCCAGGGGGTGTGATCGCCATCTTGAGCACCACTGACGCCGACTCTGAAGAGATTAACCGACAAGTGTCGTACTTCATAACAGGTAAAATGCCCAGGACAGATGATTCGGTACAAGATGAATCCATATGCTTGCTGTGGATATACGGATTTGGGGAGTTGATGTGATTTTAGTTGAGCATGTCTAAAACTTGTACAAATAATGTGTAAGCTGAATTTAAAGAACTTTAAGCGAGGCAGTTCAGCCAAGACGCCTAAGATTTATTATTTTATAACTTTATCCTTAATATTTTAAATGTGATCTAAAGATGCATTGCAAGCTACTTTATGGCTTTTTAGACTTGATATTTTTTAATCTCATATTTGAATAAGCATGTCACTGCTGCTTTGTTATTATTTTTAAAAAACCTAATATGTAGTAATATGTGTAGCACACACTTATAATCCCAGCTCAAAGGAGCCGAGGCAGGAGGATTCTTTAAGCTAGAGGCCAGCTTAGAATACAAAGCCACAGCACCAAAAAGGAAAGAAAAGCAAGTATGTATCAATTTTAATCATAATTTAAATAGTCTTAATCCCCTTTAAACCATAATGCCTTGCCTTCTTTTTCTTTTTGTATAATCTATTCTTCCTGTGGTTACGAAGTTCACTTTCTAGTATAACAGCTTTGGCCATCACCTACTTCCCTTAACTTCCTAGGAGGGGATGCATTGGGACAGTTTGCTGTGGAAAATATGCAGAATGACTGGAGGGTGTACGTGAAGAAACCTCTCGACAGGGAACAAAAGGACAGTTACCTTCTGACCGTCACTGCAACAGATGGGACCTTCTCTTCCAAAGCTAGAGTTGAAGTCAAGGTTCTCGATGCCAATGATAACAGTCCAGTGTGTGAGAGGGTAGGTGTGCTTCCCTTACGATTGTGTGCCACGGGTGTAAATCCCCTCACCCCTTCCACACGACAGCCTTGGAGGTGTCCTAACTCCCTTGTGTTTTATGTTTTGTGTCACCGTTGCTTATCAAGTTGAGGTGGAGGAGAGTCGCATGGGCAGGACTTGACAAAGCGTCACCATGACTTAGGGGCATGCTATGTTGGTCAAGAACTTTGGCCTAAAATCTTGTAAAATTTGGGTTTCTTATACCAGTGTCTGACCCTAGAAACACTCTGGAAAGTTTTTATGGAAATAATCTCTTCATGTGACGACATAGTTGTTTCAGGGATGGGGAAACATCTGCAGCAGCCATGTGCATTAATGGACCATTGTGAGGCATTTGTTGTTTATACCAGAGAAACCATGAGGTCAGTGAAATGACTTCTGCTGCTGCTGCTGCTGCTGCTGCTGCTGCTGCTGCTGCTGCTGCTGCTGCTGCTGCTGCTGGGCTCCAGTGGACCTGGGGCCATGGAACTGTAGCAGCTAAGATGGCTGACTGGAGCCGATGATGAAAAGCCGCCCAGCGGCAAAGCCTGGCTTAGCCTTAGTAGTTTATAACCGGGGTAAAAATGGAGGGCCTCAGCATGTGAAGGCTGAAGGCACATGTGGGGATGCTAACTTTGCTTTCCAGCAGTAGAGAGGTCTTAGCAGTCATGAAAAAGGACTCAGGCAGAGTGGTGCACACCTGGTATCCCAGTGTGTTTGACTGAGGTAGGGGAATTGCCACTTTCTCAGAGACGTTAAAAAAAATCATTGTCACGGCAAGTAACACTTTTGAGAGATGAACAGTTAATTCCAACATGAATTTATATTTTTTTAATGAGAGTATTTTATTTCAGTGATGAGCTAAAATATATACATATATATTGCATTTTATATATGTATATTATACTTATATAAAATATACCTATATATGTTATCTACATATATTTTGTACATGTATCTATATTAAATCTTACCCCATTCATAATCTTTAAATATACCAACTCTGCCGTTATAGTTGGGAACATCACCACTTGAAATGATCTCTGTTGCAAAATACCCAGTTCTGTGACCCCTAAAACATATCTTCCCTGCATTAAGCTCATATTAGGGAGTAAGTGTAACAGAAGCGTAATCTCTTTCCCTTCTGTTCCATTAGGGCATGGCTAATGTGATAATTGGAACTGGAACCAAGTGTCCAACTGTGTGAGGATTTAGGCAGATGTGGCGAAAGGAAACGTGGTGTGGTAACACACATGCCCTTGGTGTTTTTCCCCATCCCATGAAGACCATTTAACTTCTAACTGCAGTTACTTGACTCCGCATTTGGAACAGTCGGCTGTACATAGCAAATCCCTGCTTTTCAAATTAAGTAAATACAATGTAACGGTTATACATTTCCCCTAGTTTTTACATAAATCCAGGCTACCACTTCACATTTTCTCGTAAGAATTTGAATTAAGGATGAAACTGTTCAACGGCACATCATATTTTGTATCCTGCAGGTTAAGTGTCAGGCCGGAGTCACGGATGTGGGGCTGCTACCTGTTACAAGGCTCTTCCTTGTCCCCACATCTGTTTTATAAGAACATTCATTTTAAAAGCTCTGAGTGTTACCGCCGGTCCTTTCCTGGCCAGATGGGAGGCTGTCTTTCCCATCATCCCCTTGGCCGTCACTGCTGACACCGAATGCTTCTGTTGTTAAGAGTGTTGCTTATTGTCTTGTAGACCGCATATTCTGATGCCATTCCCGAAGACGCTCTTCCGGGGAAGCTGGTCATGCAGGTCTCTGCCACAGATGCAGATATCCGGTCCAACGCGGAGATCACTTACACTTTATTTGGTTCAGGTGCAGAAAAGTTTAAACTGAATCCAGACACAGGTAAGGGTGGAATTTGGGACTAATTTAATATTGTATTTCCTACGAGTGGGCGACATGAGATCATGTACAAAGCTGGAAATTGCATTTTTCTCTTTTAAATTTTATTCTGATGCTGTGGAAACGGTGTCTTAGAAACTTTAACAGCTACTTAATGTGTAAAAGTTGGGAGGAAGTAAAAACAGGCAGCCATGGTATCACCTACTGGATTTCAAGATCGAGAAGTTAATATAATTTCTTTGAAAAAATACCCAGGGTGTATCTAAATGTTCCTGCTTTACCTCGGTAATGTGTTTCCTAAATTTGTGAGCCTAAATTTGCAGTTTGGCATTTTCTGTAATGAAAATATCCACATTTTCTTTATCTTTAGGCTTTTGAATGCCGTAAGGTAGTTATTGATATTATTTTTCTCTAAATGAGAGTTGTTCAGATTTTGTAATCATAGAAAAAGAAAAAAAAGTGACGGACAGTCCTCAGTCTCCAGTGTCTCCATTCGTTTCTGTTCATCTCCAGGTGAACTGAGAACATTAGCCCTCCTTGATCGTGAGGAGCAAGCAGTTTATCATCTTCTGGTCAAGGCCACAGACGGAGGGGGCAGATCCTGTCAGGCAACTATTGTGCTCACGTTAGAAGATGTAAATGACAACACCCCCGAGTTCACCGCGGATCCATACGCCATCACGGTATTTGAAAACACAGAGCCTGGGACACCGTTGACCAGAGTGCAGGCCACCGATGCAGACGCAGGTATACTGAGGGAAGGAGATGCTCTGTCTTTGGGGTGTGCAGAAGAAGGCTTTGGGCGCCCCCGTGATGAAACACACCCCATTGGAGTGTGATTGATCTCTTTCCATCATGCACGTGATGGAGCTTGGTGGTGTTGTAGTCACGGTAACTTAAGCCATTTTTCCTGAATGTTTAAAGTCTTGACAGTTACATGCAGTAAACTTCCTGCTGCAGTGTCCTTGAGGTGTTGTTGTTGACACCATTAATACACTCCCCAAAACCCATGTTGGGGATTGAACCTGCAGCCTTCGTATGCTTGGCTGAGGTTTTACCAGTTTTATCCCCAGCCCCTTGAAGTGCATTTTGGGGAATAAATCAGTAGTGCTGTTAAAGAAGTTGCAGCATCACAGGAACATAACAAGCTAATACTATATTGCTAAGGTTGTATAAATGTTCAAGAATGTTTGTGAGGAAAATAAGTCTGTATATTCAAACATTCTGATGAATAAAATACCTTTTCGGCTCACTAGTATTGAAGATATTTTTAAAAGTCACACTTAATAATTTTTTGTCAGGGAAGTTCAGTAATAGACAGATTCCATGCTTAGTAAGTCTTATAAATTCCAGCATAGCAGGGATAGGGACTCACGAGCCCCTATTCCTAGCTGAGAAGCTCTAGACAGTTTATGGCTTCTGTAGGAGGGAGAGCCAGTTTTCAGTAAGGGTGCGGCCCCTGGTTGGTCATGCACAGTCTCGGTGGATGACTGAATAAAGGGCAGCACACATTGGAGTTGGTGAGTTCTTTTTTAAAAAAAAGAAGGAAGAATGAATGTAGTAAGGGTGCAGGGGAGGAGCTAGGAGAAGTGGGAGTGAGTTATCAAAATACAGGTTATTCATACATGACGTTCTCAACAAAGAAATGAAGATACTACATTAAAAAATCTTGGCTGCTCTCATGATTTGAACTATACCTTTTGATTACCTCTTTGACGGGTCTTTGAATGATACCTGTTTGCATTTCCGTCCTTTACAAATGTCCTGCGTTTTTAAATTTTTAAATTTCTCGCCATAAAATCTGATAGGATTTCCTGTTTTGCCAGGGTTGAATCGGAAGATTTCCTACTCACTGCTTGACTCTGCTGACGGGCAGTTCTCCATTAACGAGCAGTCCGGAATTCTTCAGTTGGAAAAGCATTTGGACAGGGAACTACAGGCAGTCTATACTCTCACTTTGAAAGCAGCGGACCAAGGATTGCCAAGGAAATTGACAGCCACTGGCACGGTGGTTGTGTCTGTTTTGGATATAAATGACAACCCACCTGTGTTTGAGTACCGTGAATATGGTGCCACCGTGTCAGAGGACATTGTCATCGGGACCGAAGTTCTCCAGGTGTACGCAGCCAGTCGGGATATCGAGGCGAATGCAGAAATCACATACGCAATCATAAGTGGGAACGAACACGGAAAATTCAGCATCGATTCTAAGACAGGTAACCCTTCCCTGTACGTGAGGAAGCCCTCCTTCCATACTGAGAGCTGCCTCACACTTCCCTTCATGCAGGGGGGTCGGTGGGTGTTCTAAAGAGGTAAAACTCAGGTTCCCTTTCTGTTGCTTAGTGGGATTGAAAGCAGTTTGGAAACCTTCGTTCTCTGATTCTACGTACTGCCTACTTTCTAGCATATACATTGTACATTACAAGTCAATTTGGAAAACCATTGCCTGTCACTCAGACCGTTCAGTGTGCAGTGGCCCAGGTTTATCAAGGCAGGATGCTTATTGGTGATAACCTTGTATAATTACTCATTTTATTCTGATATCAGAGGTACAAGGAGCGGCTTCCTCCTAACGGATGTTCCTATACTGGACGTCCATTAGTTCTGTAAGTTGACTTCTTCACCATGGTCATTACATACACCAGTAAAAGATTGGAGTCCACCGAGCCAGCGGTGAATCCTGCTCTGTGAATAATTACTGGTGTAGTTAGTTGTGTTAGCCTATGGTCTAAATACTTAGTGGCTCTCAGGGCATTGTAAAATGCAAGTCTTTCAGGCTGTGCTCAGTTGAGTGTCATGTATGACTATTTCTGATGGAGAATAAGTGTCTAATGGTTTTTATGTATTCTTAATGTCTTGTATAATATTTGTGTGACTTTTGTAGCAATTGTCCTTTCAAGTAGGTTGGACTAGGTAGGGCAGAATGTTCTTACAAGTATTGTTAAATCCGTAAGGGGCTTTATTTCATTTCTTTAGTTGTTTATCGAAACCAGATCTTGGTGTGTTGTCCAGACAGGTCTCAAATGTATACTCTTCCTGCCCCACCTTCTTAACTGCTAGTGTTAGAAGCACGATCCCTATAACAAGAAGGAAACCAAAAGGACTGAATTGATTTTTTTTTTTAAAAAGAGTATTAAAGTCTGTAGTAGTAAACCACATCAAAGGAGGACTAAGAACCACTGTCATTCTAAAAGCATTATAGTCATTTAAGGCAGAGATGGCATTATTGAATGTAATGTCACCAGGAATCTGAAGAAAATAAAGGAAATAAATGGGGGATATTGGGTGGGCAAAAAAAACCTCATAATTTTAAGTTACTGAATTAAAAGATGTTCACTTTTTTTTTTTTTTTTTTTTTTTTTGCAATGAGAGCCACATGAGTTAAGACGCATCAACGTTGCAATTAGAAACTGGCGGGTGCTGGACGTAATTCTCTCTCTCCATGCAGGGGCCATATTTATCATTGAGAACCTGGATTATGAAAGCTCCCATGGCTATTACCTGACTGTGGAAGCCACTGATGGAGGCACGCCCTCGTTGAGTGACGTGGCGACCGTGAACATCAACATCACAGATATTAACGATAACAGCCCAGTGTTCAGCCAGGACAGCTACACCACAGTGGTCAGCGAAGACGCGGCCCTGGAGCAGCCCGTCATTACAGTGCGTACTTTCCCTTACAGTTCGCCTCTTCTGGATCCTGAAGGGGATCAGTCAAGTCTTTCCACTTCTTAAACTGGATCCGTTTAGAGTATGTTAGGGCATAGCAGTTGTACAGCCAGAGGACATGGCTCAGTGCTAGAGCCCTCACGCCGTCCCCGTGAGGACGTGGGAGTCTTCAGTGCTGCCAAACAGGAAGGTCCTTGCTCAGCCAATTAGTGGGCTCTGAGCAGCTGCCGTAAATGAGCTAGCTGTTGTTTCTTCCTCTGTCCCTTCCGTAGCTGTTTGCTAAAAGACTGTTGTCTCCTAGATTATGGCTGATGATGCTGATGGCCCTTCAAACAGCCACATCCTCTACTCCATTATAGAGGGTAACCAAGGAAGTCCATTCACAATCGACCCTGTCAGAGGAGAAATCAAAGTAACGAAGCCCCTAGACCGCGAAACGGTGAGCTTAAAAGGGGGGTTCAAGTTGTCAGCAAAGCACTAAAGCTTGCAGCTCGTACTTGCTGGGTATAACGTGAAGTCGCAGACGGGTAGACCATCATCTTAGGCAATGCTAAGGCAGAATAGAAATATTTGAAAGTCAATTAAAGTTTTGGTTTTTGTTTGTTTTATTTCAGGTGGTTTTTTGTTTGTTTTTTGTTTTGTTTGTTTGTTTTCTGACTGACTTTTTCTTTTTCTCTTCATTATTTGGGAGTCTTAAATCATGCACTCTGATTACATTTACCTCCCAAATCACCTCTCATTCCTCTCATGTCTGCTCCACTTTCCCCACCCCACCCCCGAAAAAAACCCCAAAAGACCAAAAGCCAAGTAGTCTGTTTTATGTTGCCCATGTACTCACTGAACAGACCCTAGTGTCCAGCCCCACAAGGCAAGGTGAGTCTTTCTCTACCTGCAATGTTGCCAGAAGCCATCTGTTGTGGAGAGCCAGCAAGAGGTGGGCCACACCTCTGCTGGGGAGGGGTGGAGCCAGGTTTTCCTCTGGCTTACTATTTTTGAGTGGTGCCTTCCTAAGAGTCTGGGAAGCTTGACTGTCGGGGATAGAAAGATCTATTGCACTGGGCAGAGTAAAACGTGATTTTTTTTAAAAATTCAGATCTAGCTATATAGTTCAGGTCAGACTCAAACTCATAATACTCTTGCCTCAGATTTCTGAGTGTTGAAAACACGCAGTGCCTGCCACCAATACTTGACTGAAATTTAGTCATTGTTACTAGAGAACTAGCTCTTTTAACATACTTGTATCCACTGTGAGGTGTTAGGGGAGGTGGCCTATGGAGTTCTCAACACCATGTGGTCCAGCATTTGCTAGATTGATGTCCTACAGAAAGGCACTCCAGGACTTAGCCATCTTCCTGGCCCAGTGCTCACTCTAAAGATACTGTAATAGGAATTGTCCTAAGAGTGAAGCTCTCTCACTTGATTTGATTTCTTTTGCAAGTGGCCACAAATACTACCTTGAGGGATTTAAGTGGCTAAATAGAACCCAAGTGTGATGGTGACCTGGTACATCTTGGGGTACCAGAAATGAGTCTGCACATGAGGAGAGGCAGCTCAAGCCTCCATGTCTGACTCTATAAGATTTAGCTCCGTTGAAGGTGCTGCCTATGGCATTACCAGAGGCACAGCCTTTGAGCTGGGGCAGCCGTTTCCTCTGGTCATTTGCATAGTTTTGTCTTTGTATTTCTAATAGAACTGTAAGATGTTTCAGATCAACTAAGACCCTTAATGGGAGAGAGCAAAGAATTTGCTTCTTGCTGATAACAATCTCGGTTGAGAAAATAGTGCACTCACTCACTCACTCACTGGGAGATTTATTTTAGTTTTAGGCAGTTGCATAGACCCTGGCTTGGCAAATGCCATCAGTGACCCCAGTTGATTGGCACCATACGAATGACGGTGTTCTCTCTTCCCTAACAAAGATCTCAGGTTATACGCTCACGGTGCAGGCTGCCGACAACGGCAATCCACCCAGAGTCAACACCACCACAGTGAACATCGATGTCTCCGATGTCAACGACAATGCTCCCCTCTTCTCCAGAGACAACTACAGTGTCATCATCCAGGTAAGTGGGCAGTGTGCTCAGGGGCGTGGCCCCTCCATCTCTGACTGGCTCCAGACACTCACTTGAAGCAGCTTTCCTTTCCAAACCAGTTTTCTAGCAAACAGGAGGAGGTGAGATTTAGGGGAGCCCTTCCTTGTCTTAGCACAGAAGAGGCGTTTGCGGGTCTCAGCTCAGCTTTCCTTACTCCATGTTGTGCTTTGGTTTAGTAAAGATATTCTCACTGTCGTAGGATTAACTAGGAAGAGCTTTTTCATCATTGTATCTTCTACTGCACTGGTCCACCCCAACCCACATCCCTCGTTGGCCCACCCGTCGTCCCCCAGCCCTCCTTGTCCTTCTTGCCGAACCCCATGGATGCTGTTCCGTTCTCGTTACCTTTCTTGAACCTCTCCTCTCCTGTTACTTCTCTCACTCCTCATGTTCCTGCTCTGTCCCATCCCCCCATGCCTCCACCTGTCTTCCCTCTTCCTTGGTGCACTAGAAATAAGGTTTTATTGTTTGTATATTTTTCAGAAAGCCTCACTTGTCCCTTGTGGTATCGACATGGTGGCATTGATAGCTTTTTTGTTCTGTCTAACATTACACAGGAAAACAAGCCCGTGGGTTTCAGCGTCCTGAAGCTAGTAGTGACAGACAAGGACTCGTCCCACAACGGCCCCCCTTTCTCCTTTGCTATTGTGAGTGGAAATGATGACAACATGTTTGAGGTGAACCAGCACGGGGTCCTCCTGACAGCGGCGACAGTCAAGAGGAAAGTGAAGGACCATTACCTTCTGCACGTTAAGGTATCGGAGTCTTTCATGGTTTCCCAGGGATTCCTAGAGCACTTCTGCAGGTGGTCATCTTTCTATATTTAGATAGCATCCTCACATGCTATAGGAAAAAAGTGAATATGGTTTGGTTCTTTTCAGTACACGTCCGGTTTTGTCTCGGCAGCACTTTGACTGCTCCTTCCTAGGCAGAAGTGCAATGCAGCGTCCATAGGAGTAAGAGAGGGAACAGTTATCCTTTCCCTCAGTGGGCTTCGTGAGGAGAAATGAATACCTAACAGTTGATTCATGCACAGAACCTATGAGCCGCATCATGCATTTTTATTAGGAGATTGCAATAACGCCAGAGGCAACTTCTGTCTTTGTAGGTGGCTGACAATGGAAAGCCTCAGCTGTCTTCGTTGACACACATTGACATCAGGGTTATTGAGGAGAGCATCCACCCTCCTGCCATTTTGCCACTGGAGATTTTCATCACTGCTTCTGGAGAGGAATACTCAGGCGGGGTCATAGGAAAGATCCATGCCACAGACCAGGATGTGTATGACACCTTGACGTACAGTCTGGATCCCCACATGGATGGCCTGTTCTCTGTTTCCAGCACGGGGGGTAAACTGATTGCACACAGAAAGCTGGATATAGGCCAGTACCTTCTTAATGTCAGCGTGACAGACGGGAAGTTTACAACGGTGGCTGACATCACCGTGCACATCCAGCAAGTGACCCAGGAGATGCTGAACCACACCATCGCTATCCGATTTGCAAATCTCACCCCGGAAGAGTTTGTCGGCGACTACTGGCGCAACTTCCAGCGAGCTTTACGCAACATCCTGGGCATCCGGAAGAACGACATACAGATTGTCAGCTTGCAGCCCTCCGAACCCCACTCCCACCTTGACGTCTTACTCTTTGTAGAGAAATCAGGGGGCACCCAGATCTCAACGAAACAACTTCTGCACAAGATCAATTCTTCCGTCACGGACATCGAGGAAATCATTGGCGTGAGGATACTGGATGTGTTCCAGAAACTCTGTGCAGGGCTGGATTGCCCGTGGAAATTCTGTGATGAGAAGGTTTCTGTGGATGAAAACATTATGTCAACTCATAGCACAGCCAGACTGAGTTTTGTGACTCCCCGGCACCATAGAACAGCCGTGTGTCTCTGCAAAGGTAAGAGCGCGTGCATATATAGAGGCGAATGTTAAGGAATATTTTGTTGTGAGGGCTCAGCAGTTAAGAGCCTAGTGGCTACTCTTCCATAAGACTTAGGTTTGATTTCCAGCACCCACATAGTAGCCTATGACCATCCGTAACTTCAGGACCAGGGATGCCCTCTTCTGGCTTCATGGGTATCAGGTACCCAAATGGTACATAGACATACATGCAGGCAAAACACATATACACAAAAAATTAAATTTAAACATGTTAAGCGGAGGGGGAAGAGGAGGAAGGAAGAGGAGGAGGAGACAGTGATTATGATTATTTTATGGCCAGGCCTAATGAGATAAGCCCATGATCTCAGCTACTTGGAAGGATTGTAAATTCAAAACCACCTAGGCCACATAGTGGGTTCAGGTCAGCCTGGGCAGCGTAATGATACCCCGTCTCAAAATGAAACAACGAAAGAAGGTCTGGGGATAATGTAAGTCATTAGATGAGTGCCAGTCTAGCATACAGAAGGTGTGAGATGTATCCCTCCAGCACCACAAAGTAATGAACGAGTGGCTGGGAACAACAGTAGTGGTCGTTTCCCTAATCCCTGTGTTCTCTCCTCTCTTCCTCTTGTTTTTCCAAATAAAGATGGGACATGCCCGCCTGTCCACCAAGGGTGCGAAGATAACCCCTGTCCTGCAGGATCCGAATGTGTCGCTGATCCCCGAGAAGAGAAGTACAGCTGTGTGTGTCCTGGTGGCGGGTTCGCCAAATGTCCAGGTAAGCGCTCCCATGAATTCCTCACTGACTCGTGAACTCATTTCAAACCATCCTTGACGGTGCTTTGGTAACTGTTTCTTTGCTGGAGAAAGAGCTATGTGCAGGCTGCTTATTGTAACGAGGTAAGGGGAGCGAAGGAAAGAGAACAGGAGCCCCCTGAGCTGTCGGTTGAGCCCCTGCTCCCAGCCCGATGGCTGCATAAACTGCAGGGCTTCATCTGTTCTTGCTTCCCTCTAATCCTCTTTCGCCTGATTTCGCCTACAGTCCTCAGCTTCTTGCTTTATTTCCCTACTTAGCTCATTAAAGACATGTTCCAAGCCCGCTGTGTGTAATCCTCACTCTCCTTAATAACCGGAGCGGGATTTAGTCACCAGTCATGTGTCTTCCTGTTAATACATCTTTCCTGTTAAAAAATCTTTCCAAGTTCATCTTTTCATGCTGCTGCCCCTCCCCCCCCCGTTTATGATATCCCAAAACGAGAATCTGCTGTCAAAAATTAAATAGGTTTACATTTTTTTAAGGTACACTGTCATATTCCAAAGTAGTCGAACCAATATTTTCCATTTCTTCCGGGCATACATGAAGGTCTCGTGTCTCATTCTCTTTATCTGTATCGAAAGCTTTTAATTAAAAACTATACTTCCTCCCCAGTGGGATTGAAATACTTATTTAAGGTTTTAACGTCTCTAGCTGCTTATGGAAGGAGTCACTGTGCTAATTAGTTGGTGTTAGCATTTCCTATAGAAGTATCCAACAGACCTCTGGGTATTATGATTAACATGCTTCTTATTACAATCTGCCCTCTTCTTATTATCAGCCTTCTATTTTGTTAAATGTGCCTTTTGTCACTTTGAAATTGAATTTTTATTTAGTCAGTTCTGCATAACTTAATTTTCATTTCCAGAGGCTGATGGGATTTTCATCTTGGAGGAATGGGGATGGTTTTGTGTTTTTGCCTGACAGGTTTTCCCCCATCATCTTGAGGCTACATTACTTTTTCCCCTCAGATTGCCTACTAATAACTTAAACAAAACACTTTTATATTTAATTTATCATTTTAGACTTCATTTCTCTGCCATACAGAGTTCTCAGTCTCTTCCTTGTGCAAAGTCAGTTGTGTGTGCTATGCTGTCTGGGAAAGCCAGTAGACACCTTTCCCATTGCTGCAGTTTTAAATTTAAAAAAAAAAAAGGAACAAAAAAACAAAGAACAAAGCCAGCCTCTGGGGTGGGAAGACAATCAGACTTACCTTTGATGATATGCTTAAGTTTGAAGCTGATAGACTTTTTTTCTTCCTGGTATCCGTAGGGAGTTCATCCATAACTTTTACCGGCAGCAGCTTTGTGAAATATCGTCTGATGGAAAATGAAAACCGACTGGAGATGAAGTTGACCATGCGCCTGAGAACCTACTCTTCCCACGCGGTTGTGATGTACGCTCGAGGAACTGACTACAGTATCCTGGAGGTATGGCTTCGTGCAGCCTGTGACCTCAGGCTGAGGGAGACTATGGAATTTAAATTCTACTTTGTGTTCTGACTGTCCCATCTAAGAACAAACTCAGGAAGGTATTTTACTCCATGTCTTGTGGCCTGGATAAGGTTGACACTTGGGTACAATCAAAACTTCTTTCGGCTTCCCCATAGCTTAGAAGTTTATTTTGGACCTTTGAGACGCACGACTGCTGACATTCAAATCTCTTCATTATACCTTGTAGTTTATGCAGAAATCCTACATGGTATTTTGTATGTATGTTTATGCTTTGTGTATTCCATTAACAGTTCATAATTAGTCACGTCTGTGTTATTTTTGGATGTGCACTTGGCATCTGGGAGGCCCCAGACGATCCGTTTTTATTCTTTGTAGAGTAGATGAATACGTTCATGTTCCCCAGCAAAGCTTGTATTCTTTCTACCCTCGTTCAATGAACATACCCCTCTTAGAGAGTTTCGCACAGACTAAGGCTGCAGGTTGTATGCAGTCAGTGTGAACGGTATTTATTCTGTTGTAGATTCATACTGGGAGACTGCAGTACAAATTTGACTGTGGAAGTGGCCCTGGGATCGTCTCTGTTCAGAGCATTCAAGTCAACGATGGGCAGTGGCATGCAGTGTCCCTGGAAGTGGAGGGGAATTATGCAAAATTGGTTCTAGATGAAGTCCACACTGCCTCGGGCACAGCCCCAGGAGCTCTGAAAACCCTCAACCTGGATAACTACGTAATTTTTGGTGGCCACCTCCGCCAGCAAGGGACAAAACATGGACGAAACACCCAGGTGGCCAATGGTTTCAGGGGCTGCATGGACTCTATTTATTTGAATGGGCAGGAGCTACCTTTGAACAACAAACCAAGAGCCTATGCACACATCGAAGAATGGGTGGACCTAGCTCATGGGTGCTTGTTAACTGCCACCGAAGACTGTTCCAGCAACCCTTGTCAGAATGGAGGCGTCTGCAATCCCTCGCCCACTGGAGGTAGGCTTCCTAAGCAACGGTCGCTCTGATGTTATCCACATGCATATGTAAAGGCAACTTGCCCAAATAGAATTGGTTTGCCTCCATGACGTCATCACTTCTTGCCTTCGTCACAGATATTGTGGTCAGAACTCAGTAGCATGTGCTGTAATGTTGGTCTGGTCTAAGGAACCAGTGGTTCCCATGTTCCTTTTCCTCCTGCAGCAGTGACCATGGCCTTGCCCAGCTTTTAAGGGAGAAAAGCAAACTCTTTCCATGTTCTCTAATGACATATCACTGGGAACACTCCTGTGGGTGTTGTTGAGTGGCATTGCTTCTGTGTATGGCCACAATGAGCCTGTCTCTCCTGCCTTTTTCATTTGACCCACCAGCCGAATGTAATTATCGTTAACTAAACCTAGTCACAGACATTTTTCTTCTCTTCTCCTGTTTAGCTTACACAGGATGAACTTAACTAAATTTTAATATCCAAATTCTAAAAGGCTCCCAAATCCGGAACTTTCTGCCCACTGAGTGTGTTTTTCAAATTTCCAGGGTTGGAGGCATTTGGAATATCAGATTTCTAGTTTAGAAATATTCCAGCTGTAAAATCTATAAAAAATATTCCCGAAACTTAAAAAAAAAAGCCCTCTAAAGTCTAAATCATTCGTGGTTCCAGTATTTTAAAAAAGAGGATTTGACCCATATGGATAACTCTTCATCTGCAGAGAAAGGGACTTTTCTAGATGTCGGGGGATAGCATCTTCACTTGAACATAAAGATGTGAGCCTATAAAACACTTTGCGGCCACTGAGTGACTGGATCTTCTGTTCTTTTCCACGACCCAGGTTATTACTGCAAGTGCAGTGCATTGCACGCAGGGACGTACTGTGAGGTGAGCGTCAACCCGTGCTCCTCCAACCCCTGCCTCTACGGAGGAACGTGCATGGTAGACAACGGAGGTTTTGTTTGCCAGTGCAGGGGGCTGTACACTGGCCAGAGGTATGTTTGTATTTCTTCGTGAATTAATAAGCTTAAATATTAAAGCGTGGAATTCTGCATAGGGCAGGCTACTGTGTTGTTCGTTGTTAATGCTGTCTGTTTTTATTCGCAGTGAACTCATGAGGGCTTTTTTTTTTTTTTTGCATGTGTTTCTCCTTATTTAGATGTCAGCTTAGTCCGTACTGCAAAGATGAACCCTGTAAAAATGGTGGAACGTGTTTTGACAGTTTGGATGGTGCTGTCTGTCAGTGTGACTCAGGCTTTAGGGGAGAAAGGTAAATGGTTTCTTTGAAGCTTCATATCTGCTGCACTTTTCCACTGCGTGCTGACCATTAACCCAGTCAACCTCATTGGCTCGCACTGCGTAGGAGAATTCTATATGGTGATTCTTATTGGCATTTCCATGATGGGCAGACAAACGTCTTGAGACAGAAGACTGGCTCAAAAACACTAATGTGAAGTGGGACAGCTTCGCCTCTGTGCCGCAGAGCCATTCCTTATAGATGAAGAATGGGTGGGTCCCTGGCAAGTAGCAAATGCTTATAAACTGGTTGCGGGGTTTCTTTTGTGTGTGTGTTTTCTAAAGCAAGTGCTTGTGACGTAATGTCTTCTGTCCATGAGAAGGTACTAATCGTGATTTCTCACAGTGGTTTGCACCAACATAGATCCAGCATCTAAACCTTGCTGGGTTTATCAACTTTTAGTTATAGTAATTATACTATTATTACACTCATGATACCATTCTCCAGTATAAACCCAAGAGGTGATTAGGATTTATATATTTAGACATTTAGATATCTCAAAAAAAATACACACCTCTATCTTGAGGAAAACATGTAAGAAACTAATTTCAGGTGCTATCCCTTTTCAAAAGTCACTGGAATGAGACTCAGACACACTCCTTTAATCCCAGCACTCAGTTGGCAGAGGCAAGTGGCTCTCTGAGGTTTTGAGGCCAGCATGGTCTAGACACAGTAAGTTCCAATCCAAACAGGGCCACATGATAAGACCCTGTCTCATTTAAACACCCAGCGAAGATCCTTTGGATAAGCGAGCCTCCCTCGCTCTTATAGCTGCTGGGTCCACCTGTAATTACTCTATCGTTTTGTTCTGGAGTCCTTAGAATTCTGAATTTTGCCCCTAATTCTGAGGCCCTGGTACATTTGTGGATTTCCCCAATTTTAATCAGTGTGTATTCCTATATGTTTGACAAGAGTATATCAGTGTTCAGAGTTTTTAAGATCACTGCTCACAGTTTGCAAATAGGTGAATTATTTTCAAATGGGGAAGAGCTTCAGAAGCGAGGGTGGCCGTGCACGACAGCCCCACATGCCCCTGTTTAGAAAAGCAAAGGGGGCTGTCTGTGATCTCTTCCGTGATGGTGACGGGTGGGAAGATGATTCTGATTCCACAAGGAGTAACGTTTTAAAATGGAAGAGTGTGTTTTCTACTCCCTCATAGGTCTTACTGGACTGTCATAATCTCTGACAGGACCATTTCCACTGAAATTTAATCTGGCCTATGAGAACAGTGTGCAGCACATACCACTTGTTAAACTGTACCTTAGCTTCCCAGCTTCTAAATGCTCGCTTGACCGTGAGACCTAAGAGCAGCCCATGTTTTAGCCCATTGAGTTGATTTAGTTATCTATTAATTCTGGAAAAATGCAGCTAGATGTTGGCTTGATGTGGTTGGCCCTCAAATACCCATTCAGCGTCTGACCCAGTAGCTAAGCCACACAAGGCCCTTTCTGGTTCCCGTCTTGGGTGTTTTCTTTGCTTTGTCATCTCTAGCGAAGGATTGGTGTGTTTATTGTTCATCCGGAAGGTGCTAGAATAGGTGGGCTGGCATGTACTGCAGAGGTCTCTCCTTCGTCTTGGCAGATGTCAGAGTGACATTGACGAGTGTGCTGGGAACCCCTGTCGGAACGGGGCCCTTTGCGAGAACACGCATGGCTCCTATCACTGTAACTGCAGCCAGGAGTACAGAGGGAAGCACTGTGAGGATGCCACTCCCAACCACTACGTGTCCACCCCGTGGAACATCGGACTGGCCGAAGGAATCGGAATTATTGTGTTTATAGCCGGGATATTCTTACTGGTGGTGGTGTTTGTCCTCTGCCGAAAGATGATCAGTCGGAAGAAGAAACACCAGGCGGAACCTGAAGACAAGCGTTTGGGGCCAACCACGGCTTTCTTACAGAGACCTTACTTTGATTCCAAGCCGAGCAAGAACATTTACTCTGACATCCCGCCCCAGGTGCCCGTGCGTCCCATTTCCTACACTCCGAGCATTCCGAGTGACTCTAGAAACAATCTGGACCGGAACTCGTTTGAAGGCTCGGCAATCCCAGAGCACCCAGAATTCAGCACTTTTAACCCCGAGTCTATGCACGGACATCGGAAAGCCGTGGCTGTGTGCAGCGTGGCTCCAAACTTGCCTCCCCCACCCCCTTCCAACTCTCCCTCAGACAGCGACTCCATTCAGAAGCCCAGCTGGGACTTCGACTACGACGGTAAGGGCACGACGTGGTGGTTTATGGGGCCCGAGGATGATGCTTTCCAGTCTGAAATGGTCATGAAAACTGGTGGGGAGCTTGGAGTTATCCAATTAGATCTAGTTGTGTTCTAATTAATATTCTAGAAAGGTTGTTTCACCTTTGTAACCGACATACATTATCACCTTTGATTTGGGGGTGTTTTATTACAAGAAACAATGGGGAAGGCCACTTTTATACTAATTATTTTTTTATCGCAGCCAGGCAAGGTGGCAGAGTTCATATAAGCAATATGTATATATGTGTGTGGCTTAGCATACACCTGAAGCTCCAGGAAAAAGCTGCGTATGCTCTTTAGGACAGATTTTAATTGATCGCCAGTTAATTCTTTATAGGCTTATTCATGGAGAAATCCTAACCGCTGAGTCTGTTGAGAATTCGAGCAGGCCTTTGTATGGTTTTGTTTCTAGGATGCTCCTCTGACTCACTCTCCTCCGTTCTCACAGCTCAGGTATCAAGCTCAGGTACTTCCTTATGGAGTGCAGTGTATCCGTGACCCGAGGGATCATGGAACTCACTGCCTACCTATCGTCTCTTCCTTTCAGCTAAAGTGGTGGATCTTGACCCTTGTCTTTCCAAGAAGCCCCTGGAGGAAAAACCCTCTCAGCCATACAGTGCCCGGGAGAGCCTGTCCGAGGTGCAGTCCCTTAGCTCCTTCCAGTCAGAGTCCTGTGATGACAATGGTAAGTTTCAGACACTGACGTTGGACGCGATGGCTGCTTTGAAGTGCTGCTGGCGTTCCTTATGCTGTATTCTGATGTAGATGGACCAGGTCCCCCAATTAAGTATGAAAACAGCCCGTGTTCCCCTCGGCGTGAACGTACAATGTGGTATAGATACTTGCATGGACCTGCCCAGGGGAAAATATTTAAAGTAGCACAGTCATAGGGCACTTGCCTAGCACGCACAGGGGTCTAGGTTCAATCCCTAGTATTGCAAAATAAAACTATTCTTAATGAAGAATTATTTTAACTATCATAATAGGAGAGAAAAGGTGTCAATTTTCCTTGTTTGACAATTCTTATATTATTTATATTTTTTTGGATAACAGTGACTGTTATGGAAGCTTTGTGGGTTGGGGTTTTTTTTTTTTTTCCCTTTTCAAGATCTATGTGACAGTTTTTCTGAACATGCAATGCACAGGCACATACATGCACCCTCTGTGTAGAAGTCTGAAATGTTCACTTTCGGTCATACCTTTGGTATTACAAGGTTTTATTTGTCTCTTCCCCAACCACTGCTGCCCCAGCTCCCATTTGGATCAGAGCGTTCTGACTGAGAGCAGAGTTTAAGAGATGGCTAGTAAGTCGGATTATATTTCTAATGAAGAAGGTTTGGTTCTATGACTCCGGTTGTGTTTATCTGGCGTCCCCAGGGTGGATGGCACTGATAGACAGCTTCGCTGTATTAGCACGTGTCCCAAAAATTATCAGCCCCGTGAGGGTGGTTATCTACTGGAAATAATTGAATCTCAGAAGGTGTAGGCTCAATTTTAATTTTCCTCCTTGTGTAAAAAAATGCAATGTTTTTACACATTAAGAACATTTTATCATTAGAAAGAAGAAACTTGAAGTTCCAAAATAGCAAAATCCATGACCAGGGTAATATAATTTATAATGACTACATCTATGGGTCTCTGGGTCTGCTTGTCTATAAAACTTTGCAAAGCCCTTTTCCCTATTAAAGATGGCTATAAATACGTTCTGTCCCTTGAACATTTCAAGCAAGTTTTGCATTATTTAAAGCACACCCTTGTTTATTCTTGGGTGGAAAGTGTGGATTACTTATTAAACCATTAAGAACAAGCCAGTATTATTTCTTTCATTAGTTTCTATTCTGAAAAGTTTGTTTTGCCAACTTAAGGGATTTATACTTTGTCCCTTGTAAAAGTCCCAATGTAAGTTCAAAAACACATTTAAGGATTTTTTTTTAGTAATTTCTTTTATTTTGTTGTTGTTGTTGTTGTTGTTGTTGTTGAAACCCCATTCTTGGCAGCATTCAGACACTTTGGGGAAGTCATTGTCAGATTAGTTAGGAAAGTTAATCTTTTGGGGGCGGTAGCAGCGTGAGGGAAAGCCTGCTTGCGACTGTCCGTGTTTTTAATCACTGCACCAGTCAATCATTTTCAGTAACAGACGTCAAGTCTGAGCCACGTCTGCACAAATCATTTCATCAGCGGTTTTCTAAGCCTTTTCAGTAGCTAGCCATACACTTAGCGTACACTTAGCAGCTCAAGAGAGCACAAGCAGTTCTTGTGTGGTTCCTTAGCGTAGGAGTCCACCACATCTCGGGACTGAAGTTCAGGTGTCAGTGAGGCTGCCTCGCTGAAAGCTCTGAGGGAGGTTTTGGTTTCCTTCTTTCTCGGTGCCTAGAACTCACTCACTGCCTGGTAATTAAGGCCTCTGCTTCCACAGCTCCTTTCAGTCCCTGCAGGACCTGTGGTCAGGATGCCAAGCTGCACAGGGGCACAGCTGAGACAGCTCCCTTTGACAGGTCTCCCCAGTCCCCTCAGCCCACCCAGCTAATGCAGCCAGATCTCTCTGCCTCCCCCTCAGGCGAGCCCTCATGACAGCAGGCAGTGTGTCTTGCTCTCTTCTGTTCTCTTGCACGCATTAGATTCAGTAGTCCTTAGATCTCAGGATTAGAGTGTGCTGACTGTTTACGTGCACTGTTTATGTTGGCGTTGGCATTTTAAAATAACAGGCAAATGAAAAAGGATTCTATGCAGCATCTGCGACATGAGAAATACATGCTAAGCAACAGGGACACGATCAGTCTTGGTTTTTTGACGTACATAGATCTCCCTGACTTGCCTTATTCTCAGACGATATTCCAGTTCCTTTGTCCAGGAGATGCAGATCCGAATTGTTTTTTCCCGCTATACACTCCATAGCTATAACTGTGTGAAACATTTAGCTAATGCTTCTCCCCTAACTTTTACTAAAACAGTTATTTCATTCACTTGACTATTAGCAAGCCTATAGCTTGATTTGAAATGTCCTGAGACCGGTAACTTAGTGGGTAGAGTGCAGGGGTCATGTATAATTAATCTAGTGGTCTCAAAGCATTCATTTCAAAGTTTTAAATTAGGGGAGAAATTGCATTGAATTAAGGAATTTTGCTTCATGTTCTGTTTTCTACTAACTAAGGACTTTCCTAATTGGCTCCTTTTGTGCCTTTTTACAAGCTTCCATAGTGACTGTAACACACCTTGTCAACGCTGTCGTTGACACGGTGAATAAAGAAGGTATAAGTGTTTGTGATTTGTGTCCGTGGTTTGCGGTGACTGTAAGCGGGGTGCTGTGCGTCTGTCTGCCTATTGTCCTGTTATTAAAACAGTTCATCCTCTGGGGAGGTTTGGTGGCTTTCATTTTGGGACATTTCTGTTCACAGTGTAAGCGCGTTGTGAAAATACTCGTGTGTATGTCTTTGCGTTGCTTGTTTTAAATGCTATGGGTTGCTGCTGAAGACTTGGGGCTGGTTACCAGCACGGATTTCCGACCGAGTCAGTCTGTACTGGGCCTGAGAACTTTCACTTTTAGTAAATGTCCAGTTGATTTGGATCTAGAAATTTCCTGATGTAGAAAAAAAAAATCACCACTTTCAAGTTACTCACCCAGGACCATCAGAACGCACACACAGGGTTGGTGAGATGGCCCAGTGGATAAAGTGCTTGGTACACAAGTGTGAGGACCATGGCTTAGATCCCTGGGACTCATGAAGGAGGGTGGCCACGGTGATCTGCTGATAACTCCTGCCTTGGAAGGCAGAGGCAGAGAATCCTCAGAGAGAACTGGCGCTAAGACTCTTTGGTTGATTGGCCCTGCGTAAGGTGAAGGGGAAGCTGAGGATGAGTCCCAAATATCCACCATGGGCCTCCACATGCACACACGCATGCATGTGCAGAGTGCCCACCACCCGTGAAAATGGGAAAAGGCAAACTGCGATCAGACAGCACTATTGGTAGACACACGTGGTTCTTCTGCAAGGACACCTCAGCAGGCACCATTAGGTGGAAGAGGTGAGGCTGTCTGCTAGATTTGGAGGAAAGGTAGCAGGAGGACAACTGACTTCAGTGGTTACAGTTACTAAGGGACTTAATCTGTTTTCTTAAAAGTACCGTGTTTTCACTTTGGGAATCAGAATGTTATCTATATTTTGTCTGCCCGATTTTAGCTGAAACAAGATGACATTCCACCATCTTAAATATTGATAAGTTTAAAAAAGCAGAAATTTGAAGTCTCCTTGGTGTGATTTCTACTGATTGATTTTTCTTATCTGAAGTGAATTTAACGTTGAAAACGCACATAAGTTTAAAGGGTTGTCAAACACTTAGTGTACAACAAAGCTTGCCGGACCTCATTTATAAAGGAATTTACTGTTATAGTAGATGTGTAAATGCTCCATAGATACCTTCTCTAAATACTCCTTTTACTCATATTTTTGAAACATCTGCCTTTTCCACTTTTATTTAAATTCCTACCAGAGGTATCAGTCAGCTATTAACTTGTCAAAACTTAGTTTATTGTCCTAGTTTTCAAGGACATTATGGGGCACAAAAACCTCTGTTTAGAAAAGTGGCCACAGTTCTACCACGGCTAGTCCTCTTACAGTGATGATGACTTATCTGCGGGCTCACACTTGACCCACATTGCCTTGTTCAGTTGTCACAATAGTCTGAGATTTTCATCTCCTTTCTTACAGAAAACCAATCTGAAGCTTAGCCAGGCTGAGCATCCCGTGGCCCTGAGATTTCTCTATTCATTTCCTTGGGCTTGGGGCCAGAGTTCTGTGTGTAATGTGATCACTGGGAGAGAGGGTATAGTTACAGAGTTGATGGGAAGAGGTCATGCCATACAGGTAGCAGTTAAGGAGCTCGCTAGAGAAGGGCTACACAGTAGTATAAATATAAAAAAATCATAGTGAAGTGGATAAGCTGTTGGGATATGGTCAACTTTTGGTTGTCAGTTTCTCTGAACTTACACTTCTGAAGGTTCTCGTGTGTGCTAATGTGTGTGTGCTCATGTTTTGAGATTGTCCCTTAAATAGCCAATTTATATATATATCAGTACCTGTAGTTTATAATTTTCCTAAGGCAGTTCCGTTTCCAGGATTCACAGCAAAGCCTCTAGTTTATCACCGCTCATCTCTTTCCGTGTCTGCATCCCGTTTAGTTTGTACAACATGAGTTTCTCATTTGTGATCATTAGAGAGAATGAGGTAAAGACAGCGTGTCCGGCCGCCTGGGCCTTCACAGACACATTATATTGTACCATGTGCTTTATCTGTGTTGTCATTTCAGCCGTCTGTTTTAATTACCGATGTTTTCTTTTCTTTCTACTCTGCCACCCAAAGAATCTTTGGCTGCTCCTGACCTCAGCAAACCAAGAGGTGACTTATGCATGCCAGCCGTCCATTAATAACCACTAAAAGTCATTGGTAGAGGCCCGACCAATGACGACGTGCTTCACCCGGGTGCTTGATGCTACAGCAGTGACTAAGCCCACCGTTCTGCACTGCCTTGTAAAACGGATTGCCTAACCTTCCCTCGGCTCTCACAGAATTTTTAAAAATCCTACAAAGAGAGAAAAAAAAATAACACCTACCCTTAAGTTAGGCCTTGGTTTTCTTTAAAGCACAGCAACAGAAAGGTGGCCTTTGCTTACCGTTCAGAATGACCCTCAGCCCTTTGAAATGAGAACAAAGATTGTCTGTTACAGCTCGTCATGACTTTTTCTAACCTTTATGTGGTTATGCGTCATTTGATTGAGGGACATGGTTTGTTTCGTAGCCTGTATTAAAATAACTCACTGTTTTATCCATGGCTAATAAAACCAATATAACTGTTACTGCTACCTTTACTACTGAATTTAACATGTTAAAGGCTATTTTTATTATTTTTAGATTTGCCTTAATTAGTATTTCTGGAGGACAGGCTGCACAAAGCCCAGTGATGTTTGGAATTTCCCCCAGTAGAGACCTTCAGTTTGAAAGCCCCTTACTAACTTCCTGTACCGCCTTCCTATGGAGCAGGGTCAGCAGTTACAGAAGGAAAGTTGAAGTGTGGTTAGGGTTGTTTATTGAAAAAGAAAAAAGAAAAATCCTGCATGCGTTCTAAAATGGTACAGCTGCTTCTGTCGGAACTCTGTTGCCTTGAATTTCAGAAATGTACTAAAACCACAAGTTCACATTCCGGAAATAGTCACTGTGTTGGGGTGGGGTTTGCGGGGCGAGTGACCGGCTTGGGATGAATGCACACATACTTCTGTGTCTTGTGCCTGATACACTGAGCTCCCCCCCCCACCCCGAGGCATAGAAGCTAAGAGGAACAAACTAAAATCTTGTTTTCTTTTCTACCAAGGGTACCACTGGGATACATCAGACTGGATGCCCAGTGTTCCTCTGCCAGACATACAAGAGTTCCCCAATTACGAGGTTATCGATGAGCACACGCCCCTCTACTCAGCTGATCCAAATGCCATCGACACTGACTATTACCCTGGGGGTTATGACATTGAAAGTGACTTTCCACCCCCACCAGAGGACTTCCCTGCACCCGATGAACTGCCACCATTGCCTCCAGAATTCAGCGACCAGTTCGAGTCCATACACCCACCCAGAGACATGCCCGCAGCAGGTAGCTTGGGGTCTTCCTCCAGGAATCGTCAGAGGTTCAACCTGAATCAGTACCTGCCCAATTTCTACCCCGTCGATATGTCTGAACCTCAGAAACAAGGCGCTGGTGAGAACAGTACCTGTAGAGAACCCTACACTCCCTACCCTCCAGGGTATCAAAGAAACTTCGAGGCGCCCACCATAGAAAACATGCCCATGTCTGTGTACACCTCTACGGCTTCCTGCTCCGATGTGTCAGCGTGCTGCGAAGTGGAGTCTGAGGTCATGATGAGTGACTACGAGAGCGGGGACGACGGCCACTTTGAAGAGGTGACCATTCCCCCGCTAGATTCCCAGCAGCATACGGAAGTGTGACGCTCAAGCTCCTCCCCAAAGTGCCTGGACTCTCATGAACCTAGAGATGCTATCTGATATCCACGTTGTTCTTCTGCGGCGGTCTTGCCTGCTTCTCGATGAGCTGCGGTAGGCACGGTTGCACGGAGTCACATGCCTCTCGACGTGTTAGCCATTTCCAGTGTCCTAACTGACTGTGATTGACCGGGTTTTCATCCCCTGTCCATCCTGAGCATCTTTGCGTATTTAGATTTGTCTCTGTTAAAAAATGATGAAACAGAAATCGGTCCTGTCGTCTTGTTAGCATGATTCATGTATTTATATAGATTCGATTATTTTAATTTTGTTTTCTTTGTGTAAATTTTATGTACAGATTTGATTTTCCCCCCCATAGTTTTTTACTAGGTTTTTCAGGACGCATCGCGTGTTTGTTTTCTGCTGGATCTGTGTGGTGTTAGCGTCGTCGCCTAGCACCGATTTTCTGATGTAACCAGGGTTTCATACCGTTCTTTCCCACTGAAGTATGACATTTCATTGACACATTTCGGTCCAGTGTAGCTGTACATATGGGGTGAGGACAACCTGTTACTGGACATGTCTTAAATGGGTTGCTGTATTCGGATTATAAACATTTTTCATTATTGGAAAGTGTAAAGGGGACCTTCTGCATACCTGTTTAGAACCCAAACCACCACGACACGGTTTTTATAGTGTCTGTATATTTGTGATGCAATGGTCTCGTAAAGGTTTTTACTGAAAACTATCATTAGCCAGCCTTTCTTACTGACAATAAATTATTAATAAAATACTTTAGCTTTACTGCCTGGTTTTCTTCTGCATTTAAGTTACTGTTTATGATTACACCTGGTAAATTGAAATTTGGGGGATCAACATAGATGTAAAGTCACTTTTGAGTTGACAAAAGCCAGGCCAGGCTGTCTGTCTGTCTGTCTGTCTGTCTCTATATCTATCTATCTATCTATCTATCTATCTATCTATCTATCTATCTATCTATCATCTGTCCATCCATCCATCCATCCATCCATCCATCCATCCACCCACCCACTAGGTGGCAGTATATGGCCAATAAATGTTTTAATGAGCGGCTGGGTGTTCCTTAAGCCCTATCCCAGCTTCCCTAGTGTTGAATTCTAGTTGCCTACAAGCATGCCCAGTTGTAAAACACATGGATTGTGTTTGTGTATGTGTGTGTGTGTGTGTGTGTGTGTGTGTTTACAGTCATGTTGTTTAAGACAGCTGACAACTAAAACTATCCATCTGTGACATCCAACCCTTTGAGCTGCTCTCAGCATTCTCGTTTTAAATTTTCAAAGTACTGTGCTGTGCCTACTAGCACTGTACACTGTTCAGTCCATTACCATCTTGGCGAGAAGCATGGTGGCGCCCAGGCGGACTTGGCGCTGGCGAAGGAGCTGCGAGGTCTCATCTTGATGCACCACGGGCAGTAGGAGAAGATTCTGTGCCACACTGGCCCTAGCTTGGGGCTTACACTTCGGTGGGGAAAGTGGGGACCACTCGGTAAGATATAAAATAGCGTATGGAGCGGTGCAGAGGAAGGAGACATTTTGATGTGCAACGTGGCGTGTTGATGAGGGAAGAAGAGGCACGTTGAGACGCAAAGCTGTTAATGAAATCCTTAGGTGGCTGAGGTGACCATGCCTGGGACATGAGTATTCCAGGTGGAGACTGCTTGTCTGTCAAACCTGGAGCAAAGCTGGAGAGAGTAAAGCGCGCTGAGGTGGAGTCCCGTCTCCCCTCTGCTGCTCCCGCCCTCTAGCATCTGTACCTCTGGGATGCTGAGCCGCCCACCGCAGGGGACCAGGGATTCCAGGCTCCATTCCTCCTTTGGTCTTTCAGGTTGGCATTGCTGTTGGTTCCTGGTTTATTTCTGTTCATAGCATCAATAGGCAGAATCGGAATGGACCGGTAGACATGACAACCTCTTGGGCATTTTATAAAGCTCTCCGGAATAAAACTAGCCCATTTTAAAGCTGCCGTTCTATAATTACTATTATTTTTTTCGGTTTAGAAAAATAAATGGGGGGGCTGGAGAGATGGCTCAACGGTTAAGAGCACCCGACTGCTCTTCCAGAGGTCATGAGTTCAATTCCCAGCAACCACATGGTGGCTCACAACCATCTGTAAAGAGATCTGATGCCCTCTTCTGGTGTATCTGAAGACAGCTACAGTGTACTTATATAGAAAAATAAATGGTTTGGATGTATTTGGAACCTGCCCTCCACCCAGGCGCAGCTGTTTCCCACGTGTATTGAGTTAACTTTGTGGTTGTCACCAAAGTGTGGTACACCCAAACTGGCGCTTGTACGAAGCTTTGGGCCCTGTGTGTTCACTTCACAGGGTAAGATCATTTTCCAAATACTATCTATCCTAGGGAGCTGCAAAGTAGTTCTCTGTCAGAAGTTTGCCATTCACCTAGCTGCTACTTTGAAGACATTTTTTTTTCCATTTCTTTCTGGCACTTTCAGCATTAACTACTTTAAATATTAATTTTTGCTTCTCCAAGACAGATTTCCTTTGTTCGGAGAATGTTGCCTGTAAGGTGAATTCCAATAGTCTAGAGTTTGAGCTTCAACAAGTATCCTGCTGCAAATTCTTCAGCACTGAGAGTCTCTACCGTGATGGGGTGGCAGCCTCTTCTCCCTTCTCTTTCTCTGAGAGAACAGCCCAGCGGGGGCCAGCAGGGCAATCTCTCTGCGATAGACTTTTGCCAAAGAGTGCAAGAAAATCCTACCCTCTATTCTCCTACTGAAAACAAAACAAAACATTTTTTTTCAAGATGTATTTCAATGAAAATAAAACCCAGGCTGGAAACGAGTCATTTTTGTGCTATTAGCTTTAATGTTGATTTCATTTCCAGGAGCTTGTGGACAAGGTAAGTTTGGGGTTTGTCATCCATGAGACCTCTCAGCAAATTACCCTGACCCTCCATTCATTCCACTTGGTTTTAGCGAGTGGTGCCCTGTGAACTACCTTTGCTGGCCGGCTGCGGGGAGAATATGTCTGCCGAGTTCGGCTATGGAGACTGGTAGGGAACTCTGAAGGTCACCGGATGGTTTCCTCTACCGCACATTCACTCTGTGTGCTTTGATTGCTCTTCAACAAAGACATTAGGTTCACTTTCAATTAGTGCACCAGCTGAGGGAAGAGTTGTTTGCCAGAATTTAATTTCCTCGCTCGCAGTTTACAACCTCTGCTGTGAACAGAACGGACTACTTGAATCGAATGAAAATGGAGAGCTGTATTTTTTTTTCCAAGAAAACCCCAACGCTCACGAACACTTAGGCACCTCAATGCCCCTGTTGTGGTGCTCGGTGGACATGTATGAAGCCACCTCTCCAAATGATGCTAGACCCTGACGGGAGGAACATGAAAATGTCACCAGATGCAGTACATCTTGCAAAGTGCTAATAGTGTCCGTGTGTGCGGACAAGATGGTGACGAGGAGCCATTTTTCTACATCGTAGCCATTATCCAATTATCTCGCGGGGTAAGATGTAATTGCCAAAGTGCCTAATGACTATGACTTCAGTTCATTGTAATGTTTATGGGCCCTAACCAGTAGTTTTGATGCAGGGATGCGCCTCTCCTGAGCACCTGTTGACCTCCAGTCAAGCACTGCTACGTTCTCAAATCCAGGGTTAGCCTGCCCTGCAAGTCAGAGCTGCTGATGATAAAGTCACATGTTCTCGTTTCCGTGACTGGTGTTTATATATTTTTGTTTCAAATTGGATTCTCATATTCTTTTTTCGAATATATATATATATATGTATATATGTATATATATATACACACACATATATATCTATAGATTTATGTAATGCATCATGTTTTGGTACACGTAGCTTTGATACACATGTTTTGATACACATAGTAAAATGTTTACTTAGTATTCAAGCAAATTCATATTTCTCATAAATTCCTGTCAGCTCACAAATGTTACGTGCGTGTGTGTGTGTGCGCGTGTGTGTGTACATGAGAAAGGTACTAAGCCCTAGGCATGGTCGCACAGTACTGTAGTCCTGGCATTTGGGAGGTAGAAGCAGGAGAATCCACACTGTTGTTCATCACCAAAGGAAGTCAGGACAGGAACTCACACAGGGCAGGAAGCTAAAGCTGGTGCAGAGGCCATGGAGGGGTGCTACCTACTGGCTTGTTCATCATGGTTTGCTCAGCTCATAGAACCTAGAACTACCAGCCCAGGGATAGCATCGCCTGCAAAGGGCTGGGTCCTCCCTATCAATTACTAATTGAGAAAATGTCTAACAGCTGGATCTTATAGAGGCATTTCCCTCAACTGATGTTCCTTCCTTTCAGATAGCTCTGGTTAGTGTGCCAAGCTGACGACATAAGAGTAGCCAGCACAAGTATCAATTGTTAGGGTTTCCTTTTGTATAACAACAAGAAGAAGATATCTAATTGTTTGGGAAGTGTTTTAATAAAATACATTTATTTAATTTTTTTTTTTTTTTTGGTTCTTTTTTTCGGAGCTGGGGACCGAACCCAGGGCCTTGCGCTTCCTAGGTAAGCGCTCTACCACTGAGCTAAATCCCCAGCCCCCATTTATTTAATTTTTAAAACCGAAGAATGACAGTATTAAGGAAATTAAGGCATGGGACAACTAAATGTATCACATAAGCAACAGGCAGACTCTTCTGCTAAAAGCACCACACAGGAAATTTCAAGCAGGGAGTCTGTATTTGCAAATTGATGATTAGCTGAGGCTTAACTTAATTTTTAAAGAGTTTTAATGATTCTTATTTTTTTTAAAGATTTTTATTTATTTGCCTACATGTATGTCTGTCTACCATGTGTGTAGATGTGCTCTCAAAGGTCAGAAGAGGGCCAGGGTCTCCCAGAACTGGAATTACACATGGTTGATGAAAATTGAGCATTGGTCCTCTTTAAGGCTTAATTTTGTAAGGAATAAGGCCTTTGGGCATCAAATTCTTAACAAGTTTAACCTTCCCCCAAATTATCAGTCTTTCAATGAAGGCAATTTTCATAAAATTGATAGTTTGGAATCCTGCATTTTATTGCACTCATAAATAATGATCTTAATGCTCCTTTGAAAATTATGAGTGTATATGTGCACACGCATGCACGCACGCACACACACACACACATTGTTTGCTATACATGACATACTTGTGTAAGCATGTGTTGCTAATATGTGACGGGCAGAGGACAACTTTGTGGAATCAGATCTCTCATTCTACCTTCATGTAGATCCCAGATGGCAAACTCAGGTCACCAGGCTTGGCCAACAAGTGCCACTAACTGCTGAGCTATCCCACTGACTCAATATGGAAGCATTTTAAACACCTATGTTAGTGTCTCCTCTTGCTAGTAACCCCACCCCCACTGGATCTACACCTTATGTAAGGCAGACGCTGAAAAATACTAGCGTTAAAAACTTGGTCTTAGGAGGATTCTGTTGATGAGTACTTGAGCGAGTATTTGTGGAAGACAGACTTCTCCAGCTCCAGAGAGAGCTAGGCGGAGAGAAGCTCGCTCACCATGTGCGACACAGCTGATCAAACGCTGACTCTGGGTCCAGTGACCCTTCATCTCAAAAGATGTACAAACTCCGATTCCCTCCGTAAGGGCAAGCGATGTCTTATTACACACAGAGTCTAGTAAGGGATATTTTGAGTGTTTATGCCTCTGTGTGTGCACGTGTGTGGGTGCATGCGTGCATGTGTGCGTGTGTGTGCACGCGAGCATTGTTCTATACATGGTGCATACAGTTTCCAGATTCCTTTAAGGCATATTTTGAAATCTGCAGGCGACAGCAGCCCATGTTTAGCTCTCCTTAAGTGGCCTTTGGATACCAAGCACTAAGGCAAGCACTGCCCTTCCCAACTCATGCCAGCTTTCGGAGGATGGTGCATCGTTCTCTGTGACACTTCCAACAGTTTTTCAACTGCACCTCCCTGTTGGAGACCCTGTCTCAAACCAAACAAAGCAAAACCTTTTATCCTATTTGTTGCACGACATCCATTTTCGCATTGTGGCTAGAGCCCAAGATCCAACTTTTCGTTCTTTGGTATCGAATTAAATGTCTCTGATTTGTGAGTTGAAGCTTAAAAAAAACACTCTTGGAGGAGCAAAGCCTAAGATAGCTAGATGTTGACTGACATATCTGGTCACAAGCACAAAGTCGATAAGTGAGGCTCAAACTGTGAACCTGCAAGTCAGATGGTAGGAGGCCCCCTGTCCCCTCTCACCCATCCCTGACCCTCTTCCAGTTTTATCTCAGACAGTTATGTAAGATTCGGTGAAGTTTACTTTTAGAATTGTCAGACTCATCTTGAAAAGAAAAAACTTACCAAAGTTAGTGTCAGTGAGAGTCTTACATCCTCCTGAAGAGGCGTCCTGATTTCAGGTTTTACACTTGGGTTTTTTCACTTCTTTTGAATCATTTTTTGTGCAATGTATAAGACACAGCAGGAATTTGGTTCTCTTGGCATCATTGACTGAACAGAGTGTCTTTTTCCATGCGTCTCCTGGTAGGCACATGCTTTAGAATGGATTCTGTGTTGTAAGGTACCACGGGCAACATAAAATTTTATTTATAAACCTTGTGAAAAAAACAGGTTCCTCTTGCTGAATCAGGTGATGAAAGAGAAAGACAGAAAAACCCCTCTCCAATAGAGAGCTGTGAGTGCATATGAAACGACTTTCAAGACACCAGAGAGACGCAAAGTAGCACGGCTCTGAGATTCCATCTCGCCGCAGTCAGAATGACTGTCATCAAGACAGCACACACTGGCGATGAGAGGGGTGGGAGAGAAAAGGTCCCTGGTGCAGCCATTGTGGTTATTAGTGTGAAAGCTCCTCACATCCTAAGACTGGAATCACCACAAGACTCAGCTACACTGCTCCTGCACATGCAACCAGCCTGCGGTGGCGGCTGTGACTGTTTGGTTTTTAGACAACGTCCCTCTGTGCAGCCCCAACTCTCGGGGCGCTACAACTCAGAGACCTGTCTGCCTCTGCCTCGTAAGTTCAGAGACTAAAGGTGTGAGCCACCTCCATGCTCAGCCTCCAAAGGGCTGTACATCCTGCCACAGAGATCCTTGTACATCCGTGTACACTGCTGCTCTTCTCACAGTAGAAAGGGAACGGAGTCGGCTTACATGTCCGTCCACAGAAGGGTGGATAATGGGAACGTAGAACATCACCACAGGATTCTACTCACACAGAATTCAGTATGAAGTGGGGGAGCCGGGGGCTTGGCTCAATAGCTAAGAGCACTGGCTGTTCTCGCAGAGGAAGAGCAAGTGGGCTTGGTTTGCTCCCACCAAAATGGGTTTGGTTCCCAGCCCCCACATGGCAGCTCACATCTCTCTTTCACTCCAGTTCCAGGGGGTCTGATGCTTTCTTCCGGCCTCTGCAACGCCAGGTGAATTTATGGTTCACTTACATATGTAGAGGCAAAACACTCATATACATGCAATAAAAATAAAAAGTAAAAATCTTTTAAAAAATAGAGTTATAAGAAAAAGGATGGAAGTAGGAAACATTGTTTTAAGCAAGGTGAAGGCCCAGGAAGACAGATGGCAGGTGGCCGGCCACGTGTTCTCTCCTAGGTGACTCCCAGCTGCTAATTGTTAAGTACGTGCGTGCGCCTGTTAGAGGGTAAACGGGGGTAGAGACCGAGGAACTGGGAAAGGGTCCACGAGATGGGAAAGAAGAGACACTTTAAGGGAGGGTGTCGGGGAAGACAACGGAATGCATGAGATTCCAAAGGAGAAGGGAATTCCTGTGTGAATGTGAACAGCAGTGTAGTGAAAACAGGGAGGTGGGAGAGGAGTGGAGTGTGGCCGTGGACCAACCAAAGCAAAGCTTACAAATCATACAAGCTTACAGGCTACTTCAGAAAAACCGTACAAATAAAAAGAAACCATTCTTAATTCTTAAGCAAATTCTCAAAAGAACTAAATTTTATCTTTTAATGAGGAGCGTCACAAAACTGTAAAATATGAAAGCTAAGGTTACTGAAATTCTGAATAACAAGGCTAGGCTTACTCTGTACCAAAACAACGGTGACAGATTCCATGGTGTCTACACCACGCCCTTACCTGTGAACTTAAGCTACACGATTATAACCACAGTGTAGGCAGTATCTATTGTTTTCACAACTCCCCCCCCCAAATTATAATTATTTGTTCCTTATGGCAAAACTACATCTTGATGACTTTTCAATGGCTGTGGTAAAACACCGTCACCACAGCATTGTCTAGAATGAAGACTCTGTTTGGGGCTTACTCTCCCCATCACCATCATGGCGGGAAGCAGAGCAGCAGGCAAAATGGCAGCTGGAACAGCAACTGAGGGCTGGCCTCAGGAGCCACAACCAGGAAGCGGAAAGGGTGCACTAAAAACCATGCATGGCTTGGGAAACCCCAAAGTCTGCCCCCAGTGACATACTTCCTCCAGCAAGGCCACACCTCCTAAACCTACCCAAACAGTATTACCAACTGGGGATCAAATATTCAGACGCTCAAGAGTACAGGGAAGGCCTCATTCAAACCAACATGGTGGGGGGGTGGACAAGGTCTACCGTGTTCTTTAGGATTAAAAGGGAGTGTCCAGAGTCAAATTCACAATTCTCATCCTCTCAGCTAGCTTCTCCCACACTTTGCCTCAAGCTGCCTTAGCTTAAAGTGCTGGAGATGCTGAAGCCCCACCCCTTGTCCCCACTCTGCCCCTGCCCTCATTCATTCATTCTATTCATCATCTGGCTCATTCACCTCAAGAGCGGTGCTCACAAATATTAGCTTAGACTGCTTTCTCTTTACCCAGTCAACATAACCGTGAACAGAAGTTACATATGGGAAGCGGTGGCCTTCCACTGAGAAACAGTTTCTCAGTGTAGTTACAGGGTTTCATGCGTGGAGCTACGGAACAATCCTTTATTAAAAACCGAACCATGGGGCCGGAGGAGCAGTCCTGTAAGTGCTTATGCGACATATAAGAAGCTCCTGGTTTCATCTCCAGAACTGCAGAAGTCTGGGTGTGGTGGCAAGTGCTTACTTGTGGGGAGCAGAAGCAGGAGGCAAAGCGACCCTTGGCTACAGAGAGAGTTTGAGGTCAGAGATCCTATCTTACAACAAAACACCCACTTCCCAACAAAGCAACAAAGAACAGAATTATCATATCATGGGCTTGTTTTGTTTGTTTGTTTTGTTCTGTTCTGTTTTTGTCTCTCGGTGAGAGTAGATCAAAATTAAAGAGCCTCTCTACTCACTTTGTAAAGTCTCTCCTCAAAAGCAAAGGAGCTGCGTAGGCGCAACTCAGTGGTAGAGAGTCTGGGGCGCAGGCGTGGGGCCCCGGATTTTGATTGGTAGTGTGAACGCACATAAACGACAAGAAAACACCACAGAGGCCTGGAGGACCGTGACTGAACACAGTCTTGCATTTCCAAGGCTGTGTTGGGAGCTCTTCCCAAACCAACCAAAGATAAGGGGAACATCTTTGGGTAAATTTCCCGTTCAAAACACAAGAACAAGATCCCCATGGACCACTGACCAGTTCATGCTTCACTGAAAGAAAAGGGCACAGGGTAACACCTCCTGTCCTTGCTGGCAGGAACAATGGAGGTGAGGAGGTTCTTGGTCCTGGTTCAGAATGTTCCCAGATACTCATGGTTAGCATTTCTTCTAGGCTCCACCCCGTAGTAACCTGGTAACAGCCAGGTATGCCTGGCTCAGTATAAAAGGGGCTGCGGGCCCCTCTCTCTCAATCTCTCTCCCTCACCCTCTCCCTCTCCTTCTCCCTCACCCTCTCCCTCCTCTCTCTCCCTCCTCCCTCCCTCCCTCCTCTTTTTCCCTCCCTCCCTCTGCCTATCTCTGTTTCTAATACCCCTTCAACTTCCCTCCCCATGCCCTAAATAACTCTTATTCTATACTACGTCCGTCATATGACTGGTACCTCATAGGGAAGGGATGCTTCAGGATGGACCCGCAGAGGCACCCCCTTCCACCTCACCATGCCGCGCCCCTACCAAGCATATCCCTGGCCTTTCTTTTTTTATAAAACACAAAACTCACCACTTCTGGGGGTGTTGGAAAGGGAACCAGTTCACTGTGGGAGCTCCACCAGTGTTATCACTCAGTTGTCTGTAAGCTGTGAAGGCGTTTGTACCTGGTCAGCTCCATTATTGTATCTCCTCCAGCACAGCCACACACAGAGCCCCCTCACTTGCTTTTCTTCTGGAAAACCCCTTCTTTTCACAGCCAGACATTCTGGGTTGCGAATGTTTTGACTTACCGAAACTTCCCAGCAGTGTGCAGGAGACGTTTGGGACGAAATTACTCGTGACATTCAGTCCCTGTTTCAAATCCAAGCTTTACGGAGGGCCCGCTAGAAAAATAGAACCCCCCCTTAGATCAAAGAGATTGGAGTTCCCCCCACCCTCAAGGTTTACGATGAGGTCTCAGCCCTGCTATATAGATGACCTCGTGACTGAAATCTTATGTTTCCTTGAGGCAGAACTAAGTTTATCAAATCTGGACAAGACTCTTGCTTTAGAGGTAGACAAATTCCTATATATGTAGCGACAGGTTCTCTCTCTCTCTCTCTCTCTCTCTCTCTCTCTCTCTCTCTCTCTCTCTCTCTCTGGTGTGTGTGTGTGTTCACACTGCAATATCCTTTATTTGAACCCAGCAGGAAGTGTTCAGGTGTATAATACATGATCGCACATCGTCTCTTTCTGTAGTAGAAAAAAAAACCCAAAGAGGCTTTTAATGTATTCAGGAATTGTGTTCAGCAAGTTTTTGAGCAGCAGAGAACACATTTATAGGGAAATTAATGATCTGGTGTCTCACCTGTAGTTGAAAAAAAAAGAACAAAAATGTATCTTTCTCTGTTAGCATACTGTGACAGACAGATCCTCCTGTCCTTCTGGAGGACTCATTCCTTTCCCAGGTTGCCATTGGAGATCCAGCCTCCTCTGAGATAAAGCTTCTCAGGGTAGCTTTGATATCAGGCATTCTTTGCAGGTCAGTCTCCAGAGCTGTGTGGAGAGGGCAGTTACACAGGGGCTTTGTCTTGTAGTGATTACCACAAAGATCACAAATCCATCTTTAACCTGCTCTTGTCCACGGAGACAGGATCTCACATTGGAACCTAGGGTTAGGCTGGATGACCAATAAGATCCAGAGATCCCCCGTCTCTGCCTTCTCAGTTCTGAGATCACAAATGTGTCATTTTATCTGGCTTTTTATGTAGATTCTGGGAATTGAACTCAGGTCTGACGCTTGTGTATCAAGCACTTTATCAAGTTACCTCTCCCCCAGCCCTGTAGATTTATATTAAATCTGTCTATAACATATCATCTATACATGTTATCAACCATGTGAATCAAAATCACAACTTTAGCTTTTGTTCTACCCCGGTGCGCCTGACTCAATATAAAAAGGACTGCTGTGTGTGTGTGTGTGTGTGTGTGTGTGTGTGTGTGTGTGTGTGTGTGTGTGAGAGAGAGAGAGAGAGAGAGAGAGAGAGAGAGAGAGAGAGAGAGAGAGAGAGAACATACCAAAGCACTGGTGTGGAAGTCAGGGAACAACCTACGGCCTTGGGTATGAGCCCCTGCCTTCTGTCTTGTTTGAAGCAGTGTCTTTATTGGTCCATGTTGGAGACACCAGGCCAGCTGACTACGGACTTCTGATTGTTCCTCCCTCTGCTCCTCATCTGGATACAGAGGTGGGTCTATGTGGGTTCTGGAGATAAGAACTAAGGACCTACAGAAAGGGGCTGGGATAAGAGGGGAAGTGGGAGAAACTGGGATGAGGAAAGGGAACAAAAACCATAACCAGGATGTATATATGGGAAAAATATCTCTTTTCTATGACGGGGGGAGGGAGCAAAGTTCGCACTTAGCAAGCTGAGCTGTTGGGCGGTCCCTGTAGCCCAAATTTAATTTTTAAAAAAACATGCAATTCACAAGAACTTCAGAGAAAAAATGGAGGAAGAGGATTTGTGTGTTTACCCAGATATTGAGCCTTCTGAATTTGAGTAGTGGTACCAGGAATTAAACCCAGGACTTTAGGTGTGCTAAGAACATGCTATACTACCAGTGACACACCCTAATTCTCAATTTCCAGTTTTTAATTATTATCTAATTATGAGCCCTAGTCATCTTGCCATTATTATTACCCATGCTCACTCAAAAACATTAAGCTCATTAATGTTTCACTGTTACATCATATATGTCATATATCATATACATAATGTCATATATTATATATCATGTATTGTATTGCTATACCATATATCATCCCCTGTTTTATATAGCTTATAGTATTTTTTTATTATAGGTGTCAAACTTTTCTGTGGGCAATTCCAGTCTATTGAGAAACACCGTCGCTTAGAAGTGAGGTTTGTAGCTGTGGAATCAGAGGGACTCAAGTTCAAAACCTGCCTTCACTCATGGCCGATTGCTTACCTCTGCACGTTACGTCACTCGCCATTGTTACAGGGTTCCAGACAGTGTATAGTCCTCACAGTGTCAAACCCCGTCAGACTAACATTGTGTAAGACAGTCCATGTGACATAGCTCTCCCGGGGCTGTGCAGAAAGCCCTAGGTCAGTCGGTGACAACTGTTACTGTTCTTTCAATGCTCGTGATAATTTTCAGTCCTGCTTTCCTGTCCATGCTCACTCAGGGAGCCCTTCCTCACCCCAAGGTTCTAGACTCATTTACCCACATTTCCTTAAATCTATCTTGGCTTCAGTCATCTGTTTCCCTCATTTCTAATTTAAAATGTTAGCCTTCTTAAGTCTAGTTTTATGTTTTTGTGTAGATGGAATCTCACACATCCCAGGTTGGCCCTGAAAAGCTGAGGATGGCCTTGAACTTCTGATCCTTTGCCTTCACTCTTGGGTGCTGGGGTTACAAGACTGAGCTGCCAGATCCGGTTTATACAACACTAAGGACGATGTCTTAGTTAGGGTCTTATTGCTGTGAACAGACACCATGATCAAGGCAAGTGGTATAAAGGACAACATTTAATTGGAGCTGGCTTACAGGTTCAGAGGTTCAGTCCATTATCGTCAAGGTGTCAGCATGGCAACATCCAGGCAGGCATGGTGTAAGAGGAGCTGAGAGTTCTACATCTTCATCAGAAGGAAGCCAGGAACAGACTGAGCATCCTCAGGCAGCTAGGAGGAGGGTCTCCAAGCTCACCCCCACAGTGACACACTTCCTCCAACAAGGCCACACCTTATAGTGCCACTCCCTAGGCCCAGCGTATGCAAACTTAATATGATGTGTTGAGACAGTATTTTATACAGCAACACTGGTTGACCATGCAGTTCAAACTGTCCCCAAAGTGGCATTGATTCTCCTGCCTCAGCCTCCAGATCTGCAACACAAGCTGCTGTATCTTATTGTTTAATTTTGATACTTATTTTAATATTGTAAGCCACACTTTTCTGGTATTTATCTTCTTAAAATGCCTTTTCTCCATTTTTTCTTCACTCTTTCAAAGGGACTCTGGAAGAAATGTTTAGGAAATTTAAGTGTTAAATATGAGAACACCATATACCTTTTAGTTTGTCTTAAATCCTTCCCTGTATCAAAGAAAGTTTTGGGGTTTTGTTCCATTCTGTACAGAGCTGGCTAATCCACTTCCCAGAAATCTGACATTGTGGCTCTACGTCTGCTCTTATTATCTCGAGTTCCTGTTTTCACTGATAGTCTCGAAAGAACATATACACCTGTCATCTGCAAATATTTACCTTTTGTTTCATTTAATTGCCAGAAGCATCCAGCACAGCCTTTAAGTTGTGTTATGCCAGACAGAAAAGGTATGCTTTTAATATCATTATTATTTTATCTTTACACACTAGTAACTATGAACGTTGATGACTTAGATTCTATTTCATCCTCATTTTGCCGATAAGTAATCCAGGGCATCTAGTAGCCTGATCTAGTTCAGTCCTGGTTAGGATTCAAGTCCGTGAACCATGTTCTTCCAGGGTGCAAGTTTCCCCTGCACTTGACGTCTCCCCCACACGAGGGCGCAGTGTGCACGCGCTGTGGGACCACTGAGTTCAAGTTGCGGGGCAGTGGACAGCAGGTGTCAGCAGGCAGCAGTGGCCAAGTGCAGAAAGGGTGTCCTGCCACCGGGAGGGGCTGGAGCGGGGTAAGGGGCAGGACCGCGAAGCAGCCATAAGGATGCAAAGTAGGCGCGGGAGGGCTCTCCCCAGCCATAAAAAGTGGCGGAGAGGGCGCAAGCAGAGCTGGGCACTTGAGGGCGCGGGGCTACAGGATGATGGCCCTGGCTGTGCTGCGGTAAGTCACCCAGGGGACCATGAAGGGCAATGTCAGCGAGCTTCTCAACGCCTCTCAGCAGGCTCCAGGCGGCGGGGAGGAAATAAGATCGCGGCCGTCGTGGCTGGCCTCTACACTGGCCTTCATCCTCATCTTTACTATCGTGGTGGACATCCTGGGCAACCTGCTGGTCATCCTGTCTGTGTATCGCAACAAGAAGCTCAGGAACGCAGGTAGGAGCTCCCGGCACCTCTCCCAGCGCTAACCCCCTTGCGGGACACTGAGAAAACTTCAGAAAGTCAGTTTCTGAGAAATGGGACTTTGGATAATTTCCCCTCCTAAAGAATAAAAGGCTACCTTCTCTTGACCCTGTCCCTCTATATGATGCCTTGTCGAAAATCATCCACAAGTCTTCAATCCTTAGGGATGTAAAACTCTGTTCCCTTCAGCACTATCTTTTTACTCTAGTTTTATGATTCGGTGATTCACTAGATAGGGTCCCTGTTGAGTAAATATTCTCAAGATGCCTTTTCAAATTAGATCTCGTCAGTTGTTTGGATTTGCATATAAATCCGTTTTCCCAACTTCTCTAAAGTATGAGAAGATGCACACGCTGCCCAGATGACAGAGGCGTTTGTGCTTTGTTGACAGATACAGTTTTCAGCTAAGAGCACCAAGTCGCAAGGTGGTATGGGAAGATGCTAAGGAGGCTGGGTTGTGCTTTTGCTCGAGTCAAGTCTGCATTTAAAACAACAAAAAAGGAAGTTGTAGTGAGAAATGCATTTGCATATAATTTGGGACTGGAGTTAATTCTGTGTTTGAGTTATACTTGGGGGGATCCCTCGAGCAATGAGCTGACCTAGTTACCTTGCATAAGAACAGCCTGGTGGTTTTTTCATGAGCTTTCCCACACCTTCAAATAGTGTCAGGTTGCTTGGATTTCTGCTCCTTTTTTGGAAGTAAACATTTGGTAGAAGGGTAGAGAGGAAGCCGTTTACTTAAACAGTTGCCCCAAATGGTATTTTTGTCCTAAACCAGGTAGTCAGTGAAAACTCAAAACCAGGCAGAGCGTGTTTCCCATTTGCCCTCGCTCCAGCAACACTTCAGGCTGTGCAAAGTGTAAGAATTAGTTTGAAGATGTCTAATAGTATGAATTCAGTTTGGCTTGGAAAATTGGGATGACTTCCTTTCGTGGATGATTGGCTTGAACTAGAATTCTGTCCTTAGAATTCAATAGCTTGGAGGTAGTGTTTATGTAGAATTGATAAAGCCCTAGGTTTGATCTCCACCACTGTAATACATGAATAGTTTATAGCTCTGAGAAGTAGGAGCCACTTTCCATGGATTGCATGGGGCTCTGAGCACCCACACAAAAAGCCCTTTAGTGTGAGTCCAAGGTCAGGGGTCAGGAGCCACTTTCCAGAGGACACAGTGGGACTCTTGAAGGCTCAGCAGTGGGTGGATCTAATTCTTGGAGTTTCTGCCAGGAGCTCACCCAACGTGCTCCATTGGTTTCCTATAAAAGGTGTTCATCTTCCTGGTGGCTTAGGAAAAATACTACAACTGTCCTACTATTTGGGACATTATGGGCTAAGTAACTTCTTGAGTGGAGTCCATATACGGCATTCCTATCACTGTACCTCACTATACAGAAGACCCTTCATGGGTTTTAATGTGCAAAACCTCACAGCATCATATTTACATAACCAGGCTGTTTGCTCAAGCACACCATCCCTGAATTCAAGCCATTTGAGGCTTTGTTAGAGAACAAATAATGATTTGGAACATAGCTAGAGATGGCTGATGACATATTATTGGATGTCTATGAAAAGTCTTAGAGGTGTTTGCTATACACCTTTAATCCCAGTACTTGGGAGGCAAAGGCAGCTGGGTCTCTACGAGTCTGAGGCCAGCCTGGTCTACATATTGAGTTCCAGGCAAACTGCGGTTACATAAGAGACCCTGTCTCAAAATAAATGTCTTAACAATTGCTCAATTTGTATATTTGTTCAATTGATTTTGTTGGTTTCAAAAATGGTGTGTGTGTGTGTGTGTGTGAGAGAGAGAGAGAGAGAGAGAGAGAGAGAGAGAGAGAGAGAGAGAGGGAGAGAAACAGCAACCTAGACCCCTAGACGAGTGGCCCAGTGGCCGCTCTTGCAGAGGACCCAGGTTCGGTTCTCAGCACTTCGATGGCAGCTCACATCCATTGGTAGCTCCAATTCCAAGAGACCCTGCAGACTCCCTGACGTGCATGGGTACCAGGCACAGTACACATACCCACATGGAAGCAAACACTCATACAAATAAAAATAAAAACATAAATCTTTTTGAAAAGGGGAAAGTTGAGAAACAGAGAGGAAAAAGTAAGGAGGCTAGCACATCTGAATTCTGAAGCAGTTCTTTCCTTCGGAAGTCTGGTGTCATTGCAGAATTATTTTCGCCCTCTTCCTTTTCTTTTTTCCGGGAAGAAATCTCTGATATTTTACTAGCCGTGGGGCTGGCCAATCACAACAGGCCAGCAACCCAGCAGACATGAGGCTGACAGACTGTCCGCTCTGCTCCCAGCAGACATGAGGCTGACAGACTGTCCGCTCTGCTCCCGTCCAGATTTTGCTAACAAGAAACGATACATCTAAAGCGGGTATAAGATTCTCACTGTATGCACTGCAACCCAGGAAATCAGTTGTGACACAATCTCCCTTTCCACATCTGTCAGACAGGGATGAAACCTACACTCTTGCCCCACACAGAGCTTTGCTGTAATTGTTGCAAGTATCAAATGAACTGATGCAAACTAAAATACTTTGAAAGGGATGGATAAAGTAACACTAAATAGGCATTTAGTCATCACCACCACCATCACCATCCCCACCACCACCATCACCACCATCACCATCACCACCATCACCACCACCATCACCATCATCATCACCATCACCACCACCACCATCACCACCACCACCATCACCATCACCATCACCATCACCATCACCATCACCATCACCATCATCATCACCATCACCACCATCACCATCACCACCCATCACCACCACCAACATCACCACCACCATCACTACCACCACCATCACCACCACCACCACCATCACCACCACCACCATCACCATCACCACCACCATCATCTGCTTTCTTTTGGTTTTGGCTTGCTAAAAAGCAGAATTGTAGCTTTCTCTGTGTACGCTATCCCTAAGTCAAACTTTTCCTAAAATGATGTCCTGCTTATTCAAAATTCAGTTATCTGTCGATGCCAGCTGTGTAGGATATAAACAAAGGGTGGGTGGGTGCGGACAGTGTGTTAGACTGCATAGCCTGCCGGCCTTTATAGAAAATTCAGAATTCTACACAGCTTCCATACTAGGGTCTCAGTGCTCATGACTATAAGCAACAGATTAGGGGAAAGGTTGTTGCCGTCAGGAGACATCACACCCACACCATGCAGACACCATCATGAATGAACTCCTGGAGAACTGAACAAGTACGTGCTTTTGTGGTGCTCGCTGCAGAGGCAGATAGACGCCCCTGCTGAGTTCAGAAAACACTGAGAGCAGCGACCTCTTTGCTCGTTATGACTTGTGTCCCTCTACGGAAGACCCATACCATCAGTATTAGTGTTAAATTTGAATGTATAGCGGGGCAAGTAAAACAGCTGTAATTGAAGGAAATGTTGCTCCTCCCCCGGAGTGACTCTCTAGCTGCATACATAGCTGGCCCCGTTCTGTGCCCTCAGTAAGCCTTTGGAAACCACCCATCTTACTCTACATCCCAAGCTCCCTTGAGAGTCGACGTGAATGAGACGGAGTAGGGAGTGAATGTCATGTCAGGGACAGTGTGAAAGCAAAAAATATGAGCTCTACATCTCTCAGAATCCCGAATCCCAAGACGAAGCAGTTGAGGATCAAAGACGGTGAACGTGTGTGGTTTCCTTATCTACTCCATGAACAGGACAGTAGAAGGAGCGTTATGTAGCATTCACAGTTTGTTCTTGCTTTAATTTTCTGGTCTTGAACTAGTGGGCTTCAGTGATAACTCCCCTCCCTTCCCTCCACAGAGTAGCTGGGATGGCAGGTGGGTGTCTTGCTGTCTTCTCACTCAGCATCTGCTCTGTATTAGACAGCATAAATAGCCGGGAGAAGATTTAAAGTGCACAGGCAGATGTGTCGAGTTTCTAGCAGATATCCTGCCACTTGATGTAAGGAACCTGAGCATCTGTGGAGTTGGGCACCACAGGGTCCATGGAACAAATCTGTGTGGTTACCAAGGGAGAGCGGTACAGGAGCATGGATTTCTCTTCAGTCATAGATCCTAATGAGGATGGTGGTGTCAGGTAACATCGGGAAGAGTGGGACTTGCTGAAGCCAGGGGCCCAGAGCCTGTGCAATGAGGTTATTGATAATATCTCTTCTGTGAGGAAGATCTGTCAGGCTCTTTCCCAGTTCTGATGTCCTTTGATTCCCTGATGTGTATCTTTGGTAAGACAGCCAACTTATCATGTTAGCAGGCTGCCATATCAGATACACCCCTCTCTGCTGAAAAAAACAAATGACCCCTTAATGCTACCCACTCTGCCTTTCAAGGAACATTTATGTGTTTTTAAAATCCCTTGGTCTTTCCCTATTTGAGAGAAGCTGACCACAGAGGGTCACTAAGCTTTCTTCAGTGGATGCTCTCTGGTAGAGAAACTATGGACGAGCTTTAGTAGCATCAGTTGGGGTCTCTGATGATGAGCTAAGGGTGGATATGAGGGACCAATTCTCCTGACTTCACCAACTTTGCTGGTTTTGGTTGGGCCAAGGGGAGAGAAGAGAAGTGTCATGACTCTCTATCAGGATGCGTTCACTGGAGAGGACAGCCTCTGTCTGTGGCCAGCTTTGTCTTTCAGTTTATGACAATGTTCGAGAAGAAAACGGCAGAGTTGAAGTTTATGTAGTAGCACATGGCCCTCAGCTCTATGCCAAGGATAATGAAAACCAGCACATTCCCCATTAGAAGAATTCACAAACTAAAGAATGAGGTGTTATCTTCTGTTGCATTGACTCAGTGTGCCTGTATTAAGGTCATAAGACTGGCTTGTCACATTGGTTACTAGTGATTCCAACACCAGTGCTCTGTGAGATCTTTGAAAACAACACCAGACATCAAAATACAATACACACACACCAGATAATTTGGGGGAAAAAAACTGAAGAGAAATTTATTTAAAAATAACAGATAGCTGGGAAAAAAGTTTAAATCATCTTACGCTTTCAGAAGTGTTTTTCACAAAAATGGATTTTGCGTCTTGTATTTTCTCACCGTGAATGTTGTGGTGGGCACCAATTATAAGAGAATCAGAGTATTAGTAAAAACAAATCCAGCTTCTGGGATGAACTGAAAGCAGCAGGCTGAGCCAGTTTCTCAATATATCACTAATCTAAACTTGGGGTAAAACTTTCTTCTTGCTGTGACCTGTAATTGGTTTAACAAAAACAATGGTGGCCATTGTTGATTGATTATTTCTGCCTAGAATCAAATAATTTATTACATATAATATATATCTGACCAACGCCAACAATGATATGACTTTGGGAATTTTAAAAGCTATGTAGAATAATCTGTGTTAAAAGACATTTCCAAGCTTGAGAAAATTAGAACAAGAAACTAATAAAATTGCATTTTGCCATACTTTTCACAGAATAGCATATTTTGGTCTGGTTTCCACTTATTTTCCCATGTAGCAAATCTGGCCTCTAACACTCCATAACTAAACGCATAGCACAGACTGCAGTTTTCAAAGCACTCGCCCACAGTTCATTCGTCTGCAGCACCGTCTCTCCAGGCAGCTGAGAAAACGTAGAGCCCAAATTCACAGCCAAGGAAACGGTTTTCCTTATTGTAGAACACAGACAACTCAGCACGGGACAATGCAAAACAAACAAACAAACAAAAACAAAAAAACCAAAAACAAAAAACAGGAATTAAAGTCAGAGGATCCAAGTTGAGTCTCATGGCTACCTTTGTGTGTAGTTTCTCTCAGGGATGAAGCACACAGGTCCTCCATCTAGTCAGTAGGGCTAATGCTATTCTCTCACAGCACAACCTAGGAAGACAAAGTTAGAATCCGCCTCCCCGTGGTCTTCCCCACATGGCTGTGTATTTGCCTGCCATTTTTTTACTTTACATACATAACAGTATTACAGTATGTCTATAATGCACTCGATAATTAGTTCTGTTTGGTTTGTCTTTATTTTTTTAATGTTGATTTAACTTTTAAGTATTCTATCTGAAAACAAATAGAAAATACAAAGTAGTAAAAAGCAAAATCAGCCAGGAATGGAAGGGTTGGGAACTACGTCAGTTATGTTTGGTTTTGCTATGACAAAATACCAGTTCAAGTTTTTACTTATGTGGGAAGAGTCATTGTGGCTTATGGTTTCAAAGAGCCCAGTCCGTGGTCACTTTGACCCATGTTTTGGGAAGATCATCAGAGTAGCAGGATCACTTCCTTGCAAACAGGAACAAAGACGCTAGTGTATAGCAAGGGGCCATAGATAACATATCCCTAAGGTCTTGTGACTCAGTAGCATGCTTCTTCCTGCCAGGTTTCTCCTCTTAATGTTTCCATACCCTCATAGCTCATATGTCTGTGGAGACTTCTGCAAACTCTGGCTCATAGGAAGCCTATGATCCCTATATATTGTTTGTTAAACATCTTGCACATTAAAATCTTCTTCAAAGGGACTTCCATCATCCTTCAACATGGAACAGGTTCTATGTGCCCCTGCGCTCCCCTGTGTCATGATAACAACTGCCATGATAACCAATTTTGTGACTGGTTAATGCTATGGTTGCTTGTGTGTATCTCTGCCCCTCAGTTAACACTGGGACCTCCTGGTTAGGCAAGAAGGGAAGGGTAACTTGAGATGATGATGATGGAGGAGTTATGGGATTAAGAGCAGGAATGGAGACGGCTACAGTGATGCAGATATCTCATATGCCAATTGTTTAGTATTAAAATGTATTATATATCTATTATAATCCTTATATATGTATATGAACATGTTCAACCAAATATTCCAGAATTTGAGAGCCTGGACAGGTAGCCCCTCAGTTAAGAGCATGTAAGTCTTGCAGAGGATCTAAGTTCAATTCCAACTACCCATGTTGGCTCACAACCACCTGTAACTCCAGGTCCAGGGGATTTGAATCCCTTTATTGGCCTACACAGGTACCTGTACTCAAGTGCCCAAGCCCCCTCTCTATCTATCTATTATCTATTATCCATCCATCCATCTATCTATCTATCTATCTATCTATGAACAAAAATACATATTTTATTAAGAAATACCAGAATGTGTAAATGAATTTCTTAACTATATAACTGAAGTATATAATCTATAAGACTATTTAAAATAAAGATTTGTCATTAATTCTGTTTTAAAAAACACCTAGAAAACTCTCCAAGGATTCTGCACGATCACTACCTTTTACTTTAAGGGAAAGAGTGGAAGAACATAAAGTCTGTTCGGGTTCAGTCCAACTCAGTTTTTAAGTTGCAGATTTACAGAACACCGTATCACCTACTGAATTGCCTGCTGAGTGAGAAAACTTGTGCATCTCTCAATACTTATTTATAAGTAATGAGATATGAGTCAAAGGGATGCATAGGCAAACACTGATTTAAAAAGACTAGCTGTGTTGATTTTTCTTCCTTCCCTGTGTGTAGAATGTGAGGCTGGCAGAGAGATCCTGCCCTCTAAAACAGAAACACACACGCTCTCTTAGGCTTTCTAGACCATCAAAGATGCACTCAGTGCACACTCCTTAAACGTAGATTGGTGCACGTGCATTTCGTCTACTCCACTCTGCAAAGGCAGCTCTCCAAATAGGTTAGCCAAACAAGTTGACTCACAAGAGAGAACTGGAATCTTAGAAACTTTCAGTGAACTTTAATAGTTTTGCAGACAAGATAAGCTTTTCAATTTTTATGGTTGAGATTTCAAACACACGCCCTCCCCCCTCCCCGAGATGCACATTTATGACAATCAAATTGAAGGGTTACCCTCAAAGGAAAGGACAGGAAAGAGTGCTGAATAGTAGTCAAATTATTCCAGGTAATTGGAGTTGCTAACACGCACGGCTGGGAAGGATGCTTACCTGCCTTGATATTGAGCTGTCTGGGTGTTGATTGAATTGAATATTCATTTGGATAAATATTCATTGTATTCCTACAGCGCAAGCTAGAATATGGTTGACTGTTAAACACTTGACAGTGCGTCAGAGTAAAGGACTCTGTTCTAGATTTGTGTAAAGCAAGCACCTAGAGAAGAGATAGCTCAGTGAGTCAGACACTCACTGCACACTCATGAGGATGTTAGTTCAAATCTCCTAATGCTGACGTAATTCTTGGACATGGCCACACATGCCACTCAAACATTGGGAAGTAGGGACAGGCAGACTTTAGGAGCTTGCTACTCAGTCAGCCCAGCTGACACAGTGATGCACAGGATCAGTGAGTGACCCCGTCTCAAGGGAATAAGGGAGGGAGTGACAGAGGACCCAATGTCCTTCTGTGGCTTCCGCACACAGGAAAAATGGACATACATGTGCACACGTCTCACAGATACCTATAAACACATAGCAATGAATACAAAGAATCATAGAACATCTTTAAATTCTTTTTTAAAGATTTATTTATTTTATGTATACACATAAAATATATATATATATATATGTATGTAATGACACTGTACACTGTCACTGTCTTCAGACACACCAGAAGAGGGCATTGGGTCCTCTTATAGACGGTTGTGAGTCACCATGTAGTTACTGGGAATTGAATTCAGGACCTCAGCCAGAGGGGTCAGTGCTCTTAACAACTGAGCCACTCTCCAGCCCACATCTTTAAATTCTTTTAAAAAAAAATTGACACCTACTTTCAAAGATATGTCTCTCAAGTACCCTAAAGTTTTGTTCACTTTATTTTCAGATAAAAGCAAGGCAAAATTGAAATCATTATATTATTTGTGATTTTAAGTGAACTAAGCTAGACAAAGGACAAGTGCCTTAGAGAGAGGGGTGGTACGGGTTGATCAATGGGGCCTGAGTGACAGAGAGTCAAAAGACGGTCTGGTCTGCTAGCTCAATGTACGTGATTAGGAACAGAGGTTGTGTGCTGTGTATCTCCAAATACCAGAAAAAGGGCATTGGGAAGTTTTTATCACAAAGCAAGGGTGTATCTTTGGGTAAATGGAGACAGATACACAGTGTGTAATGTGAATTCCATTCATCACAAGCTGTCTCTTCAATTTGCATAGTTTTCGTCTTTATGCAATCATTGAAAATATTTTATTTAATAGATATATAAGAACAAAGCATAAATAAAGATATAGGAATCAAAACATGTTAACATAGCAGAACAATTTCTTGGCTCAAAGAGGCCAGAAGACTGTTGATCCCTTGGAACGGGAGTTGCAGGTAGCTGTTGGCTGCTAGGTGGGTTCTTCAGACTGAGCTCAGGTCTTCTGCAAGAGCAATAAGCATTTTTGCCACTGAGCCATCCATCTCTGCAGTCTCTTAAAAGCCCCTTCTATGGAAATCTTACTTCACACTGTTTTATTGCTAGTTTTTTATCTTCCATGCCCTAGCCTTGATTTAATTTTATTTTTTTTTTCTTTTTCTTTTTTTCTTTTTTGGAGCTGGGGACCGAACCCAGGGTCTTGAGCTTGCCAGGCAAGTGCTCTACCACTGAGCTAAGTCCCCAACCCCTTAATTTTAATATGTAAATAGGCATTTTTCTTCCTGTAAATTATGAGGGTGATTCTGTTTGGGATTTAGCAACTTAGAGCTATTATTTAGTATAATTAATTTCTTTATTTAACCTGGTCTTTTAACGAAAAGATTCAAAATTAGGGAGAAGAAGATAAGGACGCAAAGACCACCGCCTTTTATGGAGTTAATGCTATTTCCATCATCCTTTGTTAGTGTGGTTGAAATATTACCTTTTTGTTTCAAAACGTTCAACCCAATTCTTGAATGGGAATAATAGGCAGATCTCAGTAATTTGTTATCCTCTAAAGGAAAAAAGGCTGAAACATAATGTCAATATTTTATATTCCCTCCGAACTGTCTTTCTGAGACAAGTGTAGCCAAGTGCAGAAATTACACAGGGGTTTTCGGAGGATTTAACGGCCACTGAGATCTAGAGTGTACCAGGAGGGTGTGCACTTTGCTTTATTTTAAAGGGATTGACTGTTCCTCAGTCTATTTTGTTGTATGTGTGTTATAGTTATGGCAAGTGAGGCACTCTCTAACTTCCTCTCCATCAGCAGACATCAGATGGGGAGACAGGGACGCCACGAAAGAGACTGAAGATCTGGATGCCACAGAGGCAGGAGGATAGCGAACTCAGATGGATACAGTGCAGCATACAAATGTGATATTACATGAAGGCTATGATGTGGACAGCGTGCACAAACCCTGTTTTCCAAGGACAGGGTAGCATATAAGCAGTGTGTTAGGCAACCGTGGGAGAGGCTGAGAAGTGGGTGGGCAAGAAGGTCACCGCGTGCTAAAGAGAAGTTCACATAGTATGTGGAGAGTGGGTAGCGTCCTGATATGGGTAGAAAGTAGATTAGAAATGGACTGGAAGGAAGGAGGCTGTGCCGAGGCCAGCTTTGCTTGAGCATGTAGGTGAAAAGGCCGGTTGGCAGCAGCAGGAGTAGCGTTTAAGATAGTGGGGGTAGGCCCATTACTGTGGGATCATCAGCCTCAGCAGATCTGGGTTTCAGACAAGACGTCCTGCAAAACAGAACACATGGTTCCCATCAAGGGGAACAGAAGTGAGAACCGAGTATTCACCCAAGGCAAAGCGCAGTTCATACACTCGCTCGGTCCTCACCAGTGCCACTTTCATCTCGGTTTATGATAGGGCAAGGCACTGGAGGCTCTGGGAACTCTGAATTACCAGAGTTAAGATGAACGGAGAACGGAGAACGCTAGGCCGTGAATCCAGGTGGAAACTCGTTTCTATACTTGGGATTCAGATTGCATCTAGGCTGGGCTCAGTGTTCATGAGAGCCACAGGAGGAATCCTGGATTACACTGTTTGAGAGGGGCACCACTTCTGTGTGAGCGTGCGTGCTTCTGAGTTGCTTTGCAGGGGGCATGGCCACACCCAGAGAGGAGGAAAGGAGCAGAGATCAATGCCAAGAATCATTTCGACTCTATCTTTCTCCCTACTAAGTTTGATTAGTTTATGTGAGCGACTAAAGTAAGAAGTTTCTCATTTTCCACCAGGAAGCCGGTGGCTTTCTTACAGAACCACCTGAAGTCATCACAGAACTGCGGGGCCGTCTCAAGTTCTTGAACATTGTCATAAACTGAATGACAAGGCTGGTGGCCCACTGAGGCTGTTCCTCTCCATCCTGATAGAGAGAGTCATGACCATTCTAATCTCTCCCCTCGGTCCAATCATAACCAGCAAAGTTTGCTAAGTTAGAAGAATCAAGCCCTCATACCAACCCTTAGCTCATCATCAGAGCCCCCAATCGATGCTACTAAACTTTGCCCACAGTTTCTCTATCAGAGAGCATCCCACCGAAGAAAGCTTAGTGATTCTGCGTGGTCAGCTGCTTCGTCCTCTCTCAAGTAGGGAAGCCTTGAGGGGTTTTTTAAGCACATAAATGTTCCTTGAAAGTCAGAGCGGATAGCATTAAGGGATTTTTTTTTCCATCAGAGAGAGGTATATATGAGATGGCAGCCTGCTAACTTAGGATAAGTTGGCTGTCTTTTCCAAAACACGCATCAGGAAATCAAATGATATCGGTACCGGCAAGAGCCTGTCAGATCTTCCTTATTAAAGAGGTGTTACATAAACTTAAGTCTGAGAGCTGATCTGTCGTGGTTAAGCTGGGGTTTGACAGGGGTTCCCTAAGATGGCCAAGAAAACAACACACGGCAAGGAAGGGAGTTAGCAAGGATGGGATCTCGGGTAAAGCCTGGGCCTAGCTTAATCTACAGCTCGAAGCCTCTGTGCACAAACCCATTCACAGCTCTGACCTTGCTTGTGTCTCCCTCTATCAATCAGCCATCGGTCACCGAGGGCCATCTCTGGGGAACCAAACCATTGCGAGTCTATAGGGAGCATATGAGTCTCAGATATTTCAGAGAGAAACAGGGCCTCTTGACAAAGAGGATCTGAGACAGGCACTAGCAGCAACCCTGGTAAGGCTTAGTCAGACGGAGCTTACCGCTGAGCTTCTGCAGCCAACGTTTTGAAAAGAGCACATGGGAGAAAACCAGCTCTCTTCATATTACAGTGAATACAGGTTGTCATGGTGAAAGGGTTAATGTGACAATTTTAAGGGCAAAAGCCTAAAGTTCAGGCCACAACAGCTGTGTCAGCATGGTAACTCCACCATGTGATACAGAAGCCGTTATCCAAAGGCAAACCAGAATGAGGTTTGCATGGGACATATTTCTCTTAAGCAACAAAGTGACTAACGAACCATTAAAAATCTGGCCCGCATCAGAGAAAGGACTGAAAGAGCTGAAGGGGCTTGAGACCCCATATGAACAACAATGCCAACCAACCAGAGCTTCTAGGAACTAAGCCACTACCCAAAGACTATACATGGACTGACCCTGGGCTCCAACCTCATAGGTAGCAATGAATAGCCTAGTAAGAGCACCAGTGGAAGGGGAAGCCCTTGGTCCTGCCAAGACTGAACCCCCAGTGAACGCGATTCTTAGAGGGAGGGCGGTAATGGGGGGAGGATGGGGAAGGGAACAACCATATAGAAGGGGAAGGGGAGGATTTTGGGGATGTTGGCCTGGAAACCAGGAAATGGAATAACATTTGAAATGTAAATAAGAAATACCCAATTTAATAAAGATGAAAAAAAAATCTGGTCCATGACAGGACATTCTTAAAGTCTCATCCAGCTGACTTCATAGCGGAGCTACGTCAGTGTCTACGAACCACTTCAAAGTCCCAAGAATGAAAAGTACAGTGAACACCTCATTCTCCTCTTCTGTGTCAAGTAAAAAAAAAACTTTTGTGACTCATGCTGATCCAAGACTGTATGGGGAAGAGAATTCTGGAAACATTGTTTGAATTTGCCTCAAGTGACTAGCAGCATCAAAACAGTAGATTCCCCTCACGGTGCTTTGACAGGTAGATACTTATTTTAGTCAAAAAGTAACTTCCTATTAAAGAAGATACCGAAATGACGCCTGACAAAATGTCACTGTTCTTCTGAAAACTGGAGCATAGGAACTCTCTTCCCCTACCACAGTCACATTCTAATCCATCTTTATGTGAGTTTCATTATTTTTCCAGTCGAATCACGGTCGTCATTTACACCCTACAGTTTACTGAGATACAAGCTTCACTTCTACTGCAAACTGGATGGCAGGCCAATATCCTAAGGGAAGAGAAAACAACGGCCAGTGGCATCACAACGTGGTAAACGAGAAATGGTCATAATTATTTTAGTGCTCATCTCCGCAGTTGGTCACGTGATCATTATGAATAGTTTTGAGTGCTATCCACCCCCCCCCCCATTTTTCTCTTCCTTCCACAAACTGTGGTCCCTTGCCTGTTCGGGTGGCTCATATATTTACTTCTAAATCTCTGGGAAATTGATATTTCTACCTGATTTGGGCTATTTTAGCTTTCTATTGGATTTATTTGCAGGATCTGGGAGTGCTAAAACTTCCTAGGCTTTCTTGCCTTTAAGGTATACTTTATGAGTATTATTGTATAACAACGACCTGTCTTCCCTCTTAATAATTAAGACCAATTGCAGTAATAGTACCACCCCCCCACACTCATCCATTGATTCACTGAAACGAAGAACCTGAAGTATATAAGTGTCAGTTTGTATTTCCAGTTTAACCATGGCTCATCTGCTGAAGTCTTCCTCAGAACTAAGATTTAACCTATCCAGGCTCCCTGGGCTTTGCCATTACAGCACGATGTGTTTGGTGATCTCTTCAGGTGTTGGGTCAGGTTGGTATGTCGGGTGCATATGGCCTGTGGGCTGCAGGTTGACAGCTTGCTAAGCCAAAGGAACCTAAAGTTGCAAGGACAGGAAGCAGGCAGTTGGTAAGGAGTCTCTAGGGTGGTTGTGAGAGGAAAAACTAAAACATCCATTCTTGATTTGATGACAGTGAATCTTTGGTATGAGGTTAATGACATTGTGACACAGGAATCCCATCCCAGGATATGGAACATGGGGTGATGCAGTTGGTTTTAAAATGAACCTTCGAAACCAATATTCTAAGACAGGAAACATAACAGGTTCAGTGAATTCCAGAAGCACAGTTCCATTATTGAACAACAAATCCCTTAGTTTGAACCATGCTGTGAGAAATTTCATCGTGGTGGACAAGGCATTCTGTCAGGGAACACCATTCACTTTCGTTAAAGTCAGAACAAAGTCTCTGCTACCCCAGTAATCCCAGGAGTAACAAGGGGAGGAGACCCGAGCCTGGGCCCAGTTAGGAGGGGGAAGGAGGGGTATCTCTGCCTCTCCTTCTCCAAGAGCAGATTTTTGACGGTTGTTTGTATCCTTAGGTTTTCTCCATGTTAGACTGTATTACAGAGAGCGTGTGCCTGCTCCTCGTGCCTGTATCTCAAGCAGCGTGCATAGCGAGTTTTGCTTGCGTTTGGCCATGCAAATTATATTATTTCCTCTGACAACTAAAACACAGCTTTGTTTCAAAGTCCTGTTTTCATTAATTCCAATTAAAGAAAGAAAGGTGCAAAGCGCTCACGCTGTGAGAAACACATGGAAAGCTTTCAGAAAAATTACCATTAAAGAGATTTCTTTGTGTGACTGTGGTGCATATGTGCATATGTTTTTTTGTGTGTTTAGTATGTGTGTGCATATGTATGCATAGGTGTATGTATATGTATGCATGTATAACACGTGTGTGTGTGTGTGTGTGTGTGTGTGTGTGTGTGTTGGCCACAGGAAAGCATTGACCACCGTAGTTTTTGAGACACAGTCTTCCAGTGAACCCAGAGCTCCACTCCTCTAGCATTGGGAGTGTGTGTGTGTGTGTGTGTGTGTCCATGCCTGGCATTTGACCTGGGTCTGGGGGTTATTAGCTCAGGTCCTCCTAAAGCAGTCACTTTAGTTGCTGTTCTGTCTCCCCAGATTCTTTAAAAGTCAGTCCTTTAAAAGCTGGTGATAGAGTTGCAATTAAGGGGTTAATGGTAAATTATTTTTCTCCACAGGTAATTTTAAATTACAAGCAAAATACCTGAATTCTGGAGTCGGTGCATTTTAGCGCAAAGTATTTAATAGTGCAAAATGATGTGTTATGTGTGGTGTTCAGCTGCACACTGAAGTAGGACCAGAAAAGTGCATTTAACCCAGAATGTCATGTGGTAAATGGCTTCGTATAGATTTACTTTTAAAGAGCTTAAAATTCAAACCACAGACCTTGTCACAGTTGCTTGGATTTTTTTTTTTTTTTGGTGGCTTTGATCCTTCTTGTCATTTACAGATATTATGCCTTATTATTATTCAACTAACTGCATTGATTAAATCATTAACTTAATTCTTGAATTAATTTCAATTAATGTTTGGGAAATACAAATGTTTGGGGAGGGGAAATAAGCCAGAGATTTTATGTATATGTGTCTGTCAGGTAGCTTTGTCTCTTCCTGCTGGGATGTTTGTGTGTGTTTTTAGGGGATTCATGGAAGGAGCTTCCGTCCTTCCTTCCTTCTGTCTTCCTTCTTGCCTGCCTGCCTTCTTGCCTCCTTCCTTCCTTCCTTCCTTCCCTCCCTCCCTCCTTCCTTCCTTCCTTCCTTCCTTCCTTCCTTCCTTCCTTCCTTCCTTCCTTCCAGAACACTGCTAGGTAGGAACACTATATCCGTTAGTCACAACCATTGACATTTTAAAAACATTTATTCTTCTGGGGGGGTTGGAGGTGAGTATGGTATACATGTGTGGGTATGTGCACATGTGTTCAGAGTGTGCATGTGTGTTCGCTCTTGTGGAGGCCAAAGGTTGACGCTGAGTGTCTTCTCCCAGTTTCCTCCTTAGTCTTTGAAGCAGGGTTTCTCCTGACCCGGAGCTAATCTGTGGGCTGGAGTGAATGGACGATCAATGCGCTCCAGTGCCCACCTACCTCTGTTTTCCCGTTACATCGATTACAGGTGTGACCTACCATGCCTCATTCTCCACATGGGCACGGGGGATTCAGAGTTGGGTCCTTGTGCTCATGGGTCAAGCCTTTTCCACCTGAGCCTATGAGGTCATGCCCTCTAGCCTCAACCCTGTGCCATTCCACATAGGTTACTATTCTATCCACTCTTCCAGGCAGACATCAAACTTGCTCTTGATTTTGTTACAGTTCTCTTTCCTGTCTGTCCCTACACAGCACCCCAGAACCCTTCCTATGCATCTGTGAAGCTCTTATCAAATGGAATGTATTTTAACCTATTTAAAATTCACAGCAGTATGAATAAAATAATTCTGACATCTTCAAAGAGGGGGCTTCTCATCTCTGGTTGGGCAAATAAGAAAAGGAGGTGGATGTGTCTGCTTTGGATGGGCTTGGGAAAAAATTAATCAAAATTTCAAAACTGGGTTGAGGAGCCATTTTAAAAGGGAAAGGGATGTTAAAAATGAAGCCTTTATAAAAACCCTCAAAAGGAAAGAGTGTAAAGGTAGGATGTCTCATAAATTCAGCTAGAGTTCTTTTTTATACACTGAAAATGAGTCCAGTTATGACATCAGTGCAGATGATTACACTTATTGGGAATATGTGGGATTTAATGCTCTCATCTTAAGCTATTCATAAATACAGGAGAAGTCCTATCTCTCGTTCTGCCAGAAATGGCCGACTTTTATATGAGTTGGAGACAGTGTAAGTGCTTGGCATAAACAGCGTCACCTAAGGCTCCCTTGACTGTAGGAGGGAGACACTATCACGCACCTCGGTATCACAGAAGAGGAAATGGAAACTGGACAAAGTGAAACGACCAGGTCGAGTTTCATAGCCAGTGAGGGATGATGCCAGCATTCGAATCCAGAAACTGAGGGTGGCACCCTTCCCTCTTGGGACAAAGGTAGAATAGCCTCCAACCTCAGAAGCTAGAGGGCCTTTGAAGAACTAAAGAGATCAAAGTCCTTGAATTTAAGGAAGCCATCTGAGGCTGACATGCGAGATAGGGCGATATCACACTTCTCACATGCCATCCCAAAGGAAGTCATGAAAGTTTGATGACCTTGAGACTTTTTAAAAGAAGGGAAACTAGTCTGAAATTCAATGTTTTGAGATATGGAATGTTCAGGAGACACAGAAATTCTTAAAATGGACCTGACTGAACAAAAGCAGTGTTTGCACTTCTTGGTGGCATTTATTTAACTTATTATCTCTCAATATCTATGGTTTTGGGTCATGCAAGTTGTAGAAATAGTTCTTTCTCTCTTGCTTTGTCTCTCTCCCTCTTTCTCTCCACCTCTTTCCCCCTCCCTCCTTTCCTTCCTTTAGCATATGGAAGTATGTATGCTGTATGAACATACATACTTGCACGCTTGTATGGGTGTATGCTCATGTGTGTTCATGAGTGTGAGGGTGGGGCTTGATACGGGGTGTCTTCTTTAGTCACTGTACAACTTATTCATTGAGACAGAACTCAGAGCTTGCCACTGGCTAGCTTGCTTGCTCTGGGCTTCCCATGTCTACACCTCACTTGCACTGGGACTACAGGCAAGCATCCAAGCCCATGGTGCTTTTGAATGGGTAAGGAGAATCCAATCTCCAGTGTTCAAGCTTGCACGGCAAGTTGCCCTGGCTATCTTTCTAACCTCCCTTTCTTTAGCATACGCTCAATGATGCAGTGTGTGCCATACTGGTGTTAACCTGTGTTTTCTGCATCTTTCTCTCTCAGGGAATATATTTGTGGTGAGTTTAGCTGTGGCAGACCTCGTGGTGGCTATTTACCCATTTCCCTTGGCGCTGACGTCTATACTTAACAATGGATGGAACCTGGGATATCTGCATTGTCAAGTTAGTGCCTTCCTAATGGGCCTGAGTGTCATTGGCTCGGTATTCAACATCACCGGGATCGCTATGAACCGCTACTGCTACATTTGCCACAGTCTCAAGTATGATAGGATATACAGTAACAAGAATTCCCTGTGCTACGTGTTCCTGATATGGACACTGACACTCATAGCCATCATGCCCAACCTGCAAACCGGAACTCTCCAGTACGACCCCCGGATCTACTCCTGTACCTTCACCCAGTCCGTCAGCTCGGCGTACACGATTGCCCTGGTGGTTTTCCATTTCGTAGTTCCAATGATTATTGTCACTTTCTGCTACTTAAGGATATGGATCCTGGTTCTTCAGGTCAGACGGAGGGTGAAACCGGACAGCAAACCCAAACTGAAGCCGCAGGACTTCAGGAACTTTGTCACCATGTTTGTAGTTTTTGTACTTTTTGCCCTGTGCTGGGCCCCACTCAACTTCATAGGTCTTATTGTGGCCTCAGATCCGGCCGCCATGGCCCCCAGGATCCCGGAGTGGCTCTTCGTGGCTAGTTACTACCTGGCGTATTTCAACAGCTGCCTCAACGCAATCATATACGGACTACTGAACCAAAATTTCAGAAAGGAGTACAAGAGGATTATCATCTCACTGTGCACAGCTAAGATGTTCTTTGTGGACAGTTCAAATGATGCAGCAGATAAGATTAAATGTAAGCCCTCTCCACTAATAACCAATAATAATTTAATAAAGGTGGACTCTGTTTAAAAAAGCCAGTGGTGCCAGCAGGTTACGCTCGCTGGTTGGGGTCTTACTGCTTTCTCTTGTCTAGAAATCAATCTATCCATCTTGAAGCTCTTAAGAGTTGCCAGCATAGTGTTGGAGCGGACCTCCTGTCTGCCCTTTAATCAGATCTTCAGTATCAAGGGGAATACTGAACACGCACAAAGGTATATGTGCAGACTCTCATCTCTGGGTGACCAGGTCTTAGGGGCCCACACTTAGCATTACAATAACATAGCAACACACCAAAGCTGAACAAAATGTGAGATGAATTCAAGAGAGGCCGTGGGCACCTTTCTTTTGTTGCAAACAAGTGATACAGGGTGTTTATTCTTACCTGTGGCTGAATTAAAATAGTCAGAAAAACTCACATGGACATATATTTCTTTTTATTGGCCCCCTTAACAATGCAGTGTAATGTACTAGACATTATATGTAACCCAGCAATGGTTTAAAGAACTGTATTGTGAAGTTATATGTTTGTTATATACGAATACTGCCTCGTTTTCTGTTATTTGAGTGTCTTCAGGATTTCATATATTTGGTGCCAGGGATTCTGGAACTAGTCCCCAACAGATACTGAGGGATGACAGTAATTTCTTTCTCCTCACATCTTCAAATAGTTCTCTAACAGGAAGAGAAAAAAAGATTGGTATGTTCGATTTGTAAATGAGTAAGTGAAGCAGAAGTGAGAAGCGAGACGAGAGACTGTTATTAAAGAGTGGGAAGCTTAAATGGAATCTACAAACGGTTCCCCACCACAGCAAAGCAGGAGCCACCAACGCACACCATTGGCTGGCAGTTTCACAGTATTGGGTGACTCCATCTATAATCCACATCTGACACGCTGCACTGTGCTGCGTGTGCCGTCCGACAAAGAACAACCACACCACAAAGTTTCATCCAGCTGTGGGTGTTAAGGCAATGGTTAAGTACAAAGTTCTGTTCAACTCTATTCGTTACTTAACCTAGTGTGGCTTCCTCACTACTTCGGATTTCTGTTGACTGGCTGGGATATCTACACAATTCTTTTACAAAACAGAGGGCTCAGGAGAACTTGGGTACAGTGGTGGGTGTGCTCTAGATCAATGTCTGATCAGAGGAGGAAAGAATGTAAACCAAACTGCTCTCATTTGACAGAAAGTGCAAAACCAATACTCTAAAATAATTCATTTCAGGATTTGTTTGCCCCAATAAGATTTTATGTCTTGGGGGCAAAAATAAACAAAAACAAACTGTGTTTGACAGACTCTGGTTATATAAATGCTGGCTGTATGTTATTCCAGGTGACTACTAGGGACTACTGTGGTGTATGTCACATACAGTGCTTTGCTTCAAATCACAGGTAATGTTTTTCTGTATTATAGAGGCCTATACCAAAACTGTTACATTCAAGTAGGGGGCTGTGACCATGCACACAGATACAAACATAGACACATGCAAACAAACACAAACACACACACACACACACAAAAATCACACACATACACACAAACACACACACAAACACACACATACAAACAAACACACACATACACACAAACACACACATACACACACATACACACAAACACAAACACACAAACACACACACACACACAAACACACACACACAAAGAATTGCATGTTCTTAGCTCCTAACTGCTTAGTCATCTCGTCAGCCCCTATAAGCACAAATTTTATCTTCAAAATGTTACCACATTCTTTTACATCCAAAACTTCTATTCCTTATACAAATCAAATTTAAATGGTAAAAATAATATTTAAAGTAATATGCTAAAGTCAGGACATATCACAAATTCTGTATTAACATCATATTCTAAACAATTGAGCTAACTGGTAACTCTACACTACACTGTTTTAATTATCATTCAGAAACAACTTAGTTCATTTTCTCAAATGTGTGTTTGTTACTAAACATGTATATTGTGTGTAAATAAATTCCATGTTTAAGCAATGGCATTTTTACCCAATATATCTTCAGACTTTATGTATTCTTGGATGATATCAGATAGGGTAATCAATCTTATGTATTAAATTCATAATTGCTTATTGAATAAGCACACTCATTCTGAATGTCATAATAAGTAATAGTTTTTATGTGGACTACCGCTAAGGCTGTCACCAAATATTTTACTGTGAACAACCAAACTCATTTAGAATGTACTAGATATATTTTAACTCAGTTTAAAACACCCAATTATTATGTATTAAGAGTTTCCTGAGCATAACAATCTTGTGTGTGTGTGTGTGTGTGTGTGTGTGTGTGTGTGTGTGTGTGTGTGTTAGTGGGGATTAAACATATTAGGCAAGCACAGAGTAGCTATGTTTCCACACACACCCCCTTTCCTTTGTTATTTTGGTAGGGTTTCACTAAACTGCCCAAATTAGACCTAAACTTAGCTATGCAGCCCATGAATGCTTTGAACTTGTGGATCCTTCAGGGGTTGTGCACCAGCACCACTACGACCCATGCATTGTGTAATAATCTTCAAGTGACTTTTTCCCTAAAAAAATAATTCTCAGATTTTCTTCTTCTAGTGTACTTTTTCTTTCTTTGACTTTTATGTTTAAGAACAAAGCAGCTTCAATTGTAAAGGATCCTGCACAGGGGAAATTGCTTAAGTCTGCAGTCCCTGCTGTAGGTCAGGGGCATTTTGAAATCAACAGCTGTGTGTTCCTGAGAATTTACAGCACAGACGAAAGCGGCTTTATTCGTTATCAATGTTTACTACACATAATGATAACAATAAGCTAATAAGTGGGTGCTTATCTTACCAAAGGACAAAAGGTTAGCAGTAAACCAAATATTCAAGTATAAAGCTAACAGGAAGAAAAATATTAAACTTTATGTAATATACAAGTCTAATAACAAACTAAAGATTATTATGAAATCCTTTGGTCATCAAGTTCACAAACTACTGGGGTATACGCTAATGGAATCAACTTATACCTGTCTAGAAGCAGAAGGAAATGGGCCCAACCATATAAATTTAAAAAACATTTTAAAGTGTGAAGCAAAAATTGTAACTTTAACTCTGGGACAATGATCAAAAATGAATTATATAAAATATATAAAAATTGTGAGCCTTAATCATAGATTTTATTTTTCATCTCTGGGACAGAAACATTATAAATGAATAAAAAATAATGTATTTTACTGTTACAGAGTTTAATGTAAGAGAAATTATTTAGGTATTATTACGAATACTTGTACATTCATATTGTATGTTTCACCCAGTTTGTTAATTTTTGTTTAATTTTGTTTAATTTGTGACATTGGTGATGTTGAGTGATGTGACAGTTTCTACAGCTTGGAAGAGTCAAGGACTATTTCTATGCTGGGCCCTGATGTTACTAATGGTAAAGTAACGGCCCATTTGTAGGAAACTGTACCCTTATTTCCCAGTTCAGAAAGTCCACAAATACACTGCTTTAGACACCAGACACTGGGCATGTCTTTCTGGTGTCAATCTGGTGCTCCAGTTCCTGATAGAACCCTCACCTTTCAGTGTTTCCTGTAAATCTATCTAATTTAGTAACACGAAGTGAAGAAACTGTTTTGAATAAAACTAAATTGGAGGTGCCTTTTGTTTCTGTAATGAGGATCAACAGCCCCTAAAAACTGTTGATGTTTGGTTCACCAAGGGCCAAATGCCAGTGAGCCTCAGCGCTTACGGTGCAGGTCTAAGAATCAGGACAACAAGCAGATTCACAGGACAAGGAGCAGATTCACATCATAGGGAGTTACCAGTAGAACTTCTTCATGAACTCTGTGGCACTGAGCTATGCGGTCCATGTTTACTTCAATAATGTTCAGCTCCTTCAAAGTACTTCGGCACACAATGTTAACCTGAGTTCGGTTACTGTTCTGTCCTTGCTGCTGTTTTCTTACAGTCTCTACACATTTGAATAAAACCTTAAGAAATTTTTTTAAAAATACTAAATTTATATTTCGGAAAAGACATCTGTTATCTAGTTGTACGTTGTCTCTTCTTTTTGCTTCTGCATGTACCCTGTCACTGTCAAGGATGAACTGCCATGAAATCTTGGAGGACACATGCTTTGTTCTGATAGGAGTAACATGTGTTAGTCTGTATGGACACATATATAAAGAGGAATGTAACTTCTGGTTACGCTCAAGTGTTTCATTATTTGCTAGCTATTAAAAATTCATTTAGAATGGAGGGTGTTTCACACATTGTTTTAGCTGTGCGCCTGACTATGGACCGTTAGCCTGAATTTCTGGTTTGGTTTATCATACACACACACTCTCACACACACACTCACACACACTCTCACACACACACTCACACACACACACTCATACACAGACACACACACTCACACACAGACACACACACCCACTCACACACACTCACACACACTCACACACTCTCTCTCACACACACACTCACACACACACTCACACACACTCACACACTCACACACACACTCACACGCACACTCATACACAGACACACTCACACACAGACACACACACGCACTCACACACACTCACACATTCACTCACACACACTCATGCTCACTCACACGCACTCACACATACACACACATACACACACATTCACACACTCACTCACACACACAGACACACACATACACACACATTCACACTCACTCACACACACAGACACACACACTCACACACTCACTCACACACACTCACACACACACTCAAACACAGAGAGAGAGAGAGACAGACAGAGAGAGACAGAGGCAGAGAGACAGAGACAGAGACAGAGACAGAGAGACAGAGACAGAGAGACAGAGACAGAGAGACAGAGACAGAGAGACAGAGAGAGGATACATATATATCTTCACGTATACATGACCACCATAGAAAGGAATTCAATTCAGTTGACCATTGTTTCTTCCATCACATCTACAAAACAAGCTATATTCTATTCCAAGGCCAGATTCATTGTAGTATTTCACAGATGTGTGAAGAAATTATTTCCCATTTAGTATAGTGAACTTGATGGAATCCTTTATTTCTTGAAACTGAGCGGATAAAAGGCAGCCAATCTTTTATAAACCTTTGCATGTCCAGGTGTCAGAATCATAAAAGGAACCTTAGAACCCATGTTCAGATTAATCACCTCATTTTACAGACTGTGAAATTAAACTTATCAAAATTTATGTGCCTGGCTAACAATCTAGCGAAGTGGATGGAAGAAAGAAACAGAACCATGACCCCTGAATGCAGTGAAAATTTAGAAGCTATTATTACTTTGATACCTTGTTTCCAGAAACAGCCTTCTGAAAGAATAAACTAGCTTCCAGGTGACCTGTAGTCATAACTTATAGAAACATAGTTTTGTATTTTAACGTTAAAAAAATGACCAACATCTCAATAAGAATCAAGGCATGGCATTGATAGTCAGGCTAAATATTGATATTTTTGCCTTCCTTAGCAGATATTCACTAGCTTCTGGTCACAGCTTGAGTAGGGATAGTCAGGAAAATAAAGGACCCTGTACTGGCTGGTTTTATGTCAACTTGATACAAGCAAGGGTCAATTGAGAAAATGCCTCTCTAAGGTCAGGCTGCAGGGAAGCCTGTGGGGAATTTTTGAGATAGTGGGCCCAGCCCACTGTGGGTGGTGCTATCCCTAGGCTAGTGTTCCTGGGTTCTATAAGAAAGCTGGCTGAGCAAGCCACCAGGAACAAGCCAGTAAGCAATATTCTTTGATGGCTTTTGAATGAACCCTTGTCTTTGGTTTTTTGAAGTCCCTGACCTGACTTCCTTCAATAATGGAGTAAGATATGGGAATGTAAACAAAATGTTGGAGCAAGTTTCCTCCAACTTGCCATTGGTAGCTGGGTTTTGTCATAATGATAGTAACCCTAACGAGGACATAGCCCGAAAGGCTGGGTTAATCTTGACCCTCCATGCCTGATCTCTGATCATGAGCACTAATGAGATGGACACTTGCCAGCAGGCCTCTATAAAAGTATATTATGGTGTTCTCATTGCTTAGCCCCTAATTCTCAGACAGATAAGAAGCAGACAGGAAAGTTTTAGCTAAGCTATTAATGAGAAGACCTCAATTACTACAGAAAAACAAAGGTGAAATGAATAACATGAACTTCAATAGTTATGAGAGAAAGCAATATAGGAGATTGGTATCTTGTATAAACATGCACCTAATGTTTTTTGGAGCAATGAAATTGTACACTTGTATGAACTACAGGCTGGGAAGACTGCTGGGAAATAACTTTTTCTGGACATGATAGGGCTCTTCTCTCATTAACTCACAGTAGCTGTGGTCGCCTGCATAAGACCTGCGCAAGATCAAGCTGTTAATGGCCCATAAGGCCCCACCCCTGCTGAGAAGCTATTTTAGCATCTGATGGTCACTGGAAGAGTGACAGTTAGGTTTTTTTAATTCATGTGGCCCATGGTCAGTTGTCCATGCTCCAGTAGATAGATGACACCTCATTCTCATGAGCATCTGGGCAGCACCACCTGGACCCGGGGTAAAATTGCAGAAGACATGAAAGGTGGAAGGCAATGTATGAGGAGGTCTTGGAGGAACTGGGGGGAGGGGAGCAGAGCATGTACAAATGCACTATACATTGTATTCATCTATAAAGTTATCAAGAATACACTACAAATTTAAACTTCTCTGTTATGAAATCTGAAAAGAAACCAGCTTCAGCATATGTGTCCAATTAAATTTTAATGACAAAAGTTGAGATTTCTTTGGGCAGCCAGGTGACCTTCAGAGGAGTTTATTGAAAAGTGTTCTAGCTTGATATTTAATGTCCTATAATTAATACCCCCCACTTCCATTTCACATTTCAGATAGATTTTTCCAGGTTACCAATCCTACCATTTTTAATGGAGGTCACTCAGGGCAAATATCTTTCTGTCATTCATCTTTCTGATCCACAGTCATCCTATATTTTCCCATTTGCTAATGTCTTTACTAATTCCTAGCTTTGAAAAAACGGTTTTCAGATTCCAGAAAGTTCTATTAAAATCAGGAACAAGATAAGGTTCTCCACTATCCATACTGCAATTAAATATACTACTTGAAGAAGTTAAAAGGATGCAAAAGGAAGTAAAATTATCTCTGTTTTCAGATAGCATGATAATATATCTATATCTATATCTATATCTCCAAAAGTCTCATGAGTAAACTTCTAGAATCGAACAACATCTTCAACAGGGTCAGTTCAGAGAATCAAGTTACAAAAATCCATAGACTTCCTACATACCAGTAACATGTGCCAGAATGAAAGATTGTGGAAATATTTCCATTCAGAATAGAATCTAAAATTGTAAATATTTAGGAATAAATGCAATTAAGAAGATGAAAGAATACACAATATAAACTTTAAATCTCTGTAGGGAAAACACAGAGACAGACACTAGAAAATGGAAATATCTCCCATCCTCATTGACTGGTGAAATTAATATTGTGAAAATGACCATCCTACCAAAGAAAATGTATAGATTCAATGCAATTCCAACCAAAATGTACATGATACTCTAGTAATATTTTCTTATTCTTGAGATTATAATAAAGTCACCTAATTTCCCTCTTTCATTTCCCCCCAAACCCTCCTATGTATCCCCTTTCTCTTTCAAATTCATGACATTTTTTTCTTAAATTGTTGCTATACAGCTACACAATACAATTTGCTAAGTCCATATAATGTTTCTTATCTATGTGTATGTTTCAAAGCCTGACCACTTGGTATTATATAACCGATTGACAAAATCCACATAACATTCTTCACAGACATGTGAAAACGAATCCTAATAGGCATTTGAAACCACAAAAGACCAAGGACAGAAAAAACAATCCTGAGCAAAAAGGCCAGTATGGGAGATATCTCCATTCCAGATTTCAAAATGTATTACAGAGCTATAATAATACAAACAGCGTGGCACCAGCACCAAACAGACACAGGCCAGAAGACAAAACAGAAGACACAGACATGAGTGCCCATAACCACAGACATCTTCTACTTGACAAAGATGGACAAATACATGAGGGATAAAATACACACAGCCTATTCAACAAATAATACCAGGACAGCTGGATGTCCACCTTCAGAAGACCAAGTATGTCAGACTGAAAAATGCCCCTATTTCAAAGATTCTTAAGGAATTTTTTAGATCATCAGCTGGTTTTCAAATTACAGTATAGTATACATTTTCTACTCTTTTTTCTTCATGGGGCATATTTTCAAATGTCCATGTAACTTTGATTTCTTTTTAAAAAATGTTTTTTATTATTTCGTGTGTGAGTGGGTTGACTGCGTGTATGTTTGTGCTTCCTATGTGTTAAGTACCCTCAGAGGCCAGAGAAGGAGATCAGATCCCCTGGGACTAGAGTTATAGATAGTTGTAAGCCAGTATGTTTGCACTGAGGTATTGGAAATGAGTCTACAGAGCACCACTTTACTTTCCTGGAATAAATAACAATTGACTACTCCCCCTTCCCCAGGTTTTGGCTTTGAATTCAGGCATTGTGCACACCCTATAACTTACATCTCTACCCCTTAACTTCAACTTTTTATATATTCTAAGATTCTGTTTGTTAATATACTTTTATTGTGTTAATAACTTTGCTCTTGAAAGACACACCTTTTACTGTTGTTTATGTCTATAATTTTAATTTATATTTATGTGTGTCTGTGTAAGCACATGATGTGTGTGGACATGCTCTCAGAGGCTAGCTGGAATTCATGAGCTGGAAATGAGGCTTGACATGGCTTTGGCAGTTGAACTCAGGTCTTCTGGAAGAACAATGAGTGCTCTTGAGTACTGAGTCATCTCTCCAGATCCCCTTTTGTTTTTCATAACAAACTCCTAGGCTTTGATATCAAGGATATGTTATCCACATAGTGTTAACATTACAAAAATCTCCATGTGTTACTGTCTCTCTCTCTCTGTCTTTTTGTCTCTGTTTTTGTTTCTGTTCTTTTCCCTCCTCCCTGACCCCTCACTTATTTTGTGTCACTATGTGGAGTGTGTGTATGCGCGCGCGCGTGCGTGCGTGCGTGCGTGCGTGCGTGTGTGCGTGCGTGCGTGTGTGTGTGTGTGTGTGTGGTGAGTGTGTGTGTGTATGTCTGTGTATGTGTGTGTTTGTGTGTATGTGTAGTGAATGTGTGTGTATGTGTAGTGAGTGTGTGTGTATGTGTATGTATGTGTATGTGTGTGTTTGTGTGTATGTGGAGTGCGTGTGTGTATGTGTAGTGAATGTGTGTGTATGTGTATATTGTATGTGTGTGTATATGTGTATTGGAGTGTGTGTGTGGAGTGTATATGTGTGTTTGTGTATATGTGGTATGTGTGTGTTTGTGTGTACGTGTAGAGTGGGTGTGTATGTATGTGTTTGGATTTGTATATTTATATGTGGAGTGTGTGTGGTGAGTGTGTATATGGGTATATGTGCATGTGTTTGGGTATGTGTGTTTCTGTATATGTGTGTGTTTGTGTGTGTTTGTGTATGTGGTATGTGTGTATGTGTGTGTTTGTGTGTGTATATGTGTATTAGAGTGAGTGTGTAGTGAGAGTGTATATGTATGTTTGTGTGTGTATGTGTGGAGTGAGTGTGTATGTACGTGTTTGTGTGTGCATATGTATATGTGGAGTGTGTGTGTGTGTATGTGTGTTGTGTGTGTGCATGTGATGATGAGAGGACATTGATTGCTGGTGTCAGTCCTCATCTTCCACATTGACATGGGCTCTCTGCTTTTCCGTGTGCCAGGTAAGATGCCCTTGAGCTTCTAGTGAGTCTTCAGGCTTCCCCTCTCTTCTCCCTACCCAGGGACTGGGAGTCCAGACATCTGCACTGCTGTGTCTGCCCTCTATAACAGTTCTGCGGATCTGCACTCAGTTTTTCAGGTTTGAGTGACAAACACTTTGCGCTCTGACCCCCATTTACTCTTGACCCTTCCTAAAAGGCTTTGCCAAACTTGTGAGCATTTTATTTATTTAAAAAAATCACGTTTTAGATTTTGTTGAATTTTCTTATTTTCTATTTCTTATATTTTATCAATCTCTGCTCTTGAGTTTACTATTGCTTTTTTCTTTCTTTTCTTTTCTTTTTTAAATTCAGATACAGTTCTCTCTGTAGCCCAGGATTACTATTGCCAAGGCTGGCCTTTAATTCATGGAAATTCCTCTGTCTCTGCTTCCACCATGCCATGACTAGAGCTACCCAATGCTGACTTACTTTCTGCATGTTTTACACATGTTTATTCACGTTACTGTTTCTGTGACACAATACCATGAGAAAAGCAGCTTAGGGAGGAAGGATTTACTCATGCTCACAGTTCGAGGTTACAGCCCATCCTGTTGGGGAAGGCATAGATGTGGGAGCTTGAGGTCGTTTTTAATCCTCCATCCAAAAGCTAGAGTGACGAACACTCATACTCAGATGATTTTCTTCTCTTGATACAGTCCAGAATCCCAGCTCAGGGAGAGGTGCCCACACAAGATGTCTCTTCCCAAGCCCATTTACCTAGTCAAGATAATCCCCCACAGT